>NW_016908532.1:1027352-1051174 GCF_001483705.2 Eufriesea mexicana | reverse complement strand
CCCCTTTCTTCTTCTTCTTCTTCTTCTTCTCCTCCTCCTCCTCCTCCTCCTCCTCCTCCTTCTCTTTCCACCGACAGACAGAGAGGCGCGAGCTCGCGCGCGCGCGCGCGCGGGGGCGCCGTGACTTATGTACCGCAATACGATCGAAGAGACACCTCGCGAGGGGCCGAGTTATTTATTCGACCGGTTGGAAATTTACGCGGATCGAGCGTCTTCTTCTCGCGGCGTACGTAGCCGCGCAGTTATTATTAGCGGGTGCGGTACGTAGGTAGAATAGGTTGCGGGAGAAATGGGACTTCTTACGGGACAATGGGGCGACCGATCGAGCGCGGTTCCGATCGAGTGCCGATATATACGTTGCGGAAAGAGAAAGAAGCCGAAGCGGAGCAGCGGACCCGAGTGGACGATATTACCGGCCGCTATCTGCTCCGCGCGTCACACCGATACGCGATCAATGATATCTCTCGCGTGCAAACGCCTAACGGATCTCGACTATTCATCGCTCTTACAGGTACGATATCGGAATCGGAGTGTACCGTTTCTGTGTTCCCGTCTGGCGGCCGGTGGTGTGTGCCGGTCGGAAACGAGCGGAGAAATTTCTCTCGCGTGGATGGGAAGCGAGCGCGCGTGTAGAGGCGGCGGCGAGAGGAGACGATTCCATTAACATGGCGCGATATAGGGTTTCGGTGCCGAGACTTTCCACGAATCGATTCTATTCCGTTCCCTCGCGAGATCCGTCCTCCGCCAAACGGTGCGCGCATTTTTTCTCCTTTTTCTCCCCTTATTCTTTTCCTCTATTCCGTCACGCTCGGTTCCACCGTCTATCGTTGGAGGGTTGCGAGGAGCGTCGGGTCCGCTTGCGGGTGGAGAGCCAGGTGAGCATCGAGGCCTCCTCGTCGTCGTCGTCGTCATCGTCGTTGTCGTTGTCGTCGTCGTCGTAATCCGCGTCATCAGCGGGGTTCGAGTGGCGTTCTCTTCGGGGGTACGTGTCACCGTGATCGAATCGAGCCATCTCGAACATGCGGGTAACGCTCTCGTCCGTCGCACGGACGTGCTCTTTTCGGCTAAACCAGAGGAAGCGCTCTTTCTCTCGCCTTTGAGAGGCCGAATGCTCCGATACACGTACTTTAAAGAAACTCCGTGTCCCCGTCTGTCGAACGATCGTGGCGAATGGAACGGAAAGGAAGGAGAGGAGAAAGACAGTGGGAGGAGGTGAAGAAGGCCGAGGGAGAGTCGACAGAGATATCTCGGCGATTCGGCAATATCGCGCGGTCGACAAATTAGCGTTAATCCTAGGTCGTTAGCAAGATTGATGCCAGGATTTCACTTAAGGGCGCAGCCGAAGGGAAAGTTTCGACGGATAGCAATGACGCTGTTGGTGGTGGTGGTGGTGGTAGTAGTGGTGGTCGGTAGGTAGAGCATCCTCGCTGTCATTGTCGTTCTCCTCGGGTGCTTGTAATGAAGTGGGTGGACCTGGTGACTGGCTGGTATAACGCGAACCGAAGAACCCCGAGTACTTCCATCCTCGACATACCTACGCGCGTATATATATATATATATATATATACGTGTACCGATACACGTATACGTAGGTATATAGGTATACGCGTGGTCGGAGACGTTGGCCTCGGAGACGAAGGAAACGAGACGCGAGTTAGGATGGAGAGGGTCGTGAAAGCGGCGGGTACCGGAGGAAAATGAGCAAAGGGGGAAGAGGGAGGGTGTATCGAGAGAGTCGCAGGATGACCACGGATCAATCCACCCTTGGTCTCGGTCACCCTCTCCTCGGTCCGAGGTCGGTGTCTTCTCTCCCTCCCTCTCCCTCTCTCTCTCTCTCTGGAAAAGTTCAACTACGTCGCTGGACTGTGGATTATCCGTCGTACGTATACGCGTATACAGGAGGGTACGATATGGAGCGCGCGCGTTACGGTGGAAATTTGGTCGGACATTGGGAGGAATCGGCGGAGAACGCGGAGAACGCGTTTCACGGGTGGTTGAGAGAGCGGGAGAGTGCGTTTCGGAAGTTCGGAACGGGGGATGATGGGGCGGGGGAGGTTGGAGAAGAGCGGCGTCGTAAAATTTCGAAGCCGAAGGAGGTTGGAGAAGCGGCTGAGAGGCGATCTCGATTCGTTCGATACACAGGGGGCAACAGCGCGAGTCTGTGGCGTCCACGAATTCGGCACGGTTCGATCGAGGGAGGACGAGAGAAGAGCGAACCGATGACACGCCGCCTCGGGCCAACATCTCCGAGAGGCTCGAGATCGGCCGGCTTCGTCTTTACTGCCACTCTCCTCTACTCTCCTCCTCTCTTCTATTCTCATCTCGTCCCTTTTCTCTTCTCTCAAAGACCTCTTCTCGTTCGTCCGTTCGCTTTAACTTTTACGAGCATCTTCTACCAAGGAGTCCCGTAATTGCCTGTTTAGCGGTAACCCTCCGGCCGACTCTGCCTCCCGGTACCGACCGACCGACCGACCGACCGATCCACCGCCTTTCCATCCTACTCCTTCTTCCTTCACCCTTCCTCGCCTTCTTCGTAGCCTCTGACGTTCCATCTTTTCCAAATTTTCTCTCGTCGCCGTTCTTAAACGCGCGCCGTGGTCGCGGTTCGAAGGGTATTCGAGAGATTCGCGCGGTTTATTACGGCTAATTAATGGAGTGTACGGCAGCGAGGGGGTGGCGTGGCGGTGGTGGCGATGGTGGCGGCGTGGTCCGGCGCGCACCGGATCCGCGTTCGAACGTGCCAGTTGCTCCATATCTGTCACGAGCGCTTCGCGAGTCACGTTTACGGCCAGTCGTAACGGTTGTACGTGCTCGCCGCGTAATTGATTCGTCTTGGTCCAACCTCTGGGTCTCTCTGGCGAGCTCTCCGAGAATAACGATGATACTCTCGACTCGCGAACTCGCGACGCGTTAAAACGTCCTCGAACTCGATTCGACGAACGTTCTCGCGCCGTGACGGCAATTTCGCTCGCTTTTTCCCTGCTTCCTCGCCTCGCTGCCGAATCGTGCCGCGGAGGCCGGGACTTTGACACCGCTTCGCGGACTCTGTCGTATTTTCGCGTTGTCGCCTGTTTTCGCGGAAGCGGTAAAAAATCCGACGTTAATATCCAGACGGGGAAAGTCGCGGCGGAGGATGTTCGGCGAAAAGTCGTTGGACCGAGAGACGCGCGGAGGATCGGCTCGATCGCGGTACAGCCAGCGCGAGGCTTAATCGTTTCGAAGATATCGGAGGAGGACGCCACGGCGGGGTGAATATGCAAAATACGTTTTTCCTCGAACTGCTTTCTCGAGGCGAGTTCGAGGGTGTCGTCGGATGGACGAGGGGCGGGAGCGCTTCTCGGCTGCACAGTCGAGAGGCAGAGAGAGGAGTCTTGGAATCGGTTTACGAGGCTCGTTAAAATATTAGTCGGGCGTAAGTTCTTGGTGACACGCGGCACGACTCGCGCTTCCAGCCTCGAGCAGGCTCTCGTCTATGCAAAATAATCGTTTCTTAATTGCGGAGTAATTGCAAATTCGAGAGGGAAGCCGCTGGAAGAAGCTCCGTTAAACCGTCGCCGTCTGTCGCTTCCATTATTCTCGCGAACTTCGACTTAACCCCTCGAACGTCGGAAAAACCACCTCTAACCGGTTGGCCGATTTTTACCTTCCACTTTCCTAAATTCCTCTCGCGAATGCGAAAATTCCCCCGCCCCCCTGCTCGTTGTTGGCCAGCCACCGCCTCTCGGCGAGCGAACCGGGTTGTCCCCTTCGCGAACAGCGGCGTCGCTCTTGCACCCTGTTCTTCTCTCTTTTCCTGCCGCGGATAACGCGTTGCAGTCCTTCATGCCGGTCGGCAGGAACCCCGTGAACAAACGGGCCGCCAGCCAGCCTTATCTCAAGACGCTTTAATGTGTTTAACCCAGCGAAGATAGTGGACAATTTATTGCTCCCTATTTTAGGCGTACTCTCTCCCTTTCTCTTTCCCCTCCTTCCCTCTCGCTCCTCGCCCGGCCTCCCTCCCATCCTTTCGGCGTCTTTCCTCTTCGTTCGCGGCCTCTGCCCACCCTCCAGTTTTGCTTACTACGCCGCACCTTTCGTTTCCTTGAAAATTCCCTTCGCCAAATTCTTCCGCCGTACATACGCGCGCGCGTCGTTCGCCTCGGCTTGACCGGCAACGAGCGAACGAGCAAACGAGCGAGCGAGCGAGCGAGCGAGCCGAGCGGAGGCCTGCTTTCGGACCGCGCTACGAACGACAGATGTTTTTCATCGAGCCGCGCAGGTCAAGGGGATTCTAAGCTGTCTCGTCTCGAGATTTACTAGCCGATGATAACGCTAGAAACACGTGCACCATGCGATACCAGTACTCCCGAATTGGAAACTAAAACTTTTTCTCGTCCAATCGTCATTTTTTTTCCTCCTCCCCCATTTTTTCCCTCCATTTTTTTCTCTCACCGATATTCCAAGCTTCGTCCTCTAATCGGGTCGAATATTCCGAAGCGTGTATCGGCGTTGCTGGATCGCTCTCGATCGATGATTAATCGGATAAGCGTGTTGTTCCCAGGGGTTATCGGGACGGGTGATGCGCGGAATGTAACGTCGATCGAGATTATCGCCGGAGAGAACGTAATCGACGCGGAGAGGTCTGGCCCGAATTTCGTGGATCGCGAACGTTCCCAGGAAATTACTCGCTCTACTGGTCTATTACCCCGATTAATCCTTCCCTCGAGATAAAGGAAAACTCCGCGACGTTATCTCTGGCAAGTCCGTAAAGTGCTCCGTGGTCTACGCCGCTTCTAGACCCGAGAACTATGACACACGGCGTTGGAAAGCGCGAAAGAATGTTGGAGCGTGTGGCGATAATTTTATTAAAGGCGCCTCAGCGATTCGGAGCACGGGCATAATCGTGAACCGAAACGGAGAATCAGGCGTGAGAGAGGAGCGATCGGGACGGAGTCGGGTGGAAAAATTTTCCTCGCAGGAGAGGCGGTTGCGGACTGGCGATTCGATAAGCGTTCGTTTTCAGCGGCGTCGAGTTTGGGTTTCGAGGAATCGGACGACGGCGAGGCTCGGGAGAAAAAGAAGCGGACGGGTCAGGCAGATAAGCGTTACGAGGTCGTGATCCGAACGAGTGCCGCGTAGATGGATGTTTTTGCGCTAATCTCGCGCCGCTTCGACACGCGTCGCGGCAAACGCGTCCGCGACGTTTTCTCCTCGGTTGCGCAATCAGCCGCGCTCTCTCCGCGAGATACCAAGCTGTTTCTTTCTCCCGCCAGGAGCAGTGTCGCGCGTCCCGTTTCGTTCCCTCTTCAACCCGCGTTTTTCCTCTTTCTCCTCGCGAGACGTTACGAAAATTCACCGAAACTCCAACGATCGTCGCCAAAGTGTTCATCCGTGACGATTCTCGATGAAACGCGCCTAGCGTTCCTGTTTTTCCTAACAAGTATCAATATTTTTCTCGTCCACTTCCTCTCTGTTTCAATACTCCAGACACGGTTGACTCGCGCGAGTATTAAAATACCGTGGACGTTTGTTATTTTCTAAAGTATCGATTGCACAGTTTACAGGGGGACTTTGATCCGTAAATAAGTAAATAAATAAATAAATAAATGTAGGAGTCAGTTGCAGACGCGTGTTTCGCTGTTCTGCTGCGTGGTTTTCGTAGCGTTGGAACGCGCGACTACGAGTTTCGCTCGGTGGAAAAAAACAAATTAGTTTTCTCGAGTATGCTAACGAATGCCGGCTTTAACACGGTCGATTTTACGCAACTAATTTTCACGCGGACGACAGCCTTTTCAACGAGGATTTCTATTTCCTAGCAGAAATTTGCAAGTCGAATAAACAATTCGTTACATCGGATATTGCGAAACGTCGTGACGCATAGTCATGCAAAATTCCAAGTAACGCGACCAGGTAGCTTCCGAGGATAATCGAAGTGAAATTTCTTTCCATCGCGATCGCCGAAAGAATCCGCGAATGGAACTGGAAAGAAGACGGAAAAAGAGAAAACGAGGAAATTTATCCGCACCGACCCGTAGGTAGCATCTCCGATTGCGTAACGAAGCGTCATCCTCGCGATAAGTTTGAAAATATTTGTTCCCTGGCAAAAGCGATCGATGCGAATATTTATTCCAGCGACTCCGTCTCGTGACACCGTTTCCGATCGTTTCGTCAACTTTGAAAGGATAAGCACGTTTGGAAATTTCAAGCGGCACCCGGTGCAGCGGCAAAGTAGGCTGCATAGGTAGAGGAAGGAGCTATGCTCGGAAAATCGTAGGTTGGCCAGCGTTTCGGGCTGTTTGGGCCACTGTGCGAGTGGCACGGGCCCTGGTAGCTGCAGCGAAGAGGACCGGGACAGAGAGAGAGAGAGAGAGAGAGAGTGAGTCGAGGCGACAGGTCCGGGTGAGCAGGTAACGCTCGCCGCACTTTGACCTTGCTCGTAAAAATGTTCGAGTTACCGGCCGGTTGCAGCTGCGACCGATGCAAATATCTGCGGTGAGAAAGTGTCGGACGCGATATCGTTTGCCGAAGAGGGAGACGAGACGTCATCGGCGGTTCTTAAAATCCCTATATCGAGCCGCGGCGCGGCAGATGGCATCGGGCAGATTATCGTCCGAAAATTTCTTCGGAGTTGCCCGAAAGAGGAGAAGAGGAAGACGCCGCGAGGGAAAACGTGACGCGGCGCAGCTGCGCGTTAACGACGCCGGCCAAATGCAAAATTAACGGCGAACGGGGTCGTCGCGGAAACTGCATTTCTAATCGGCCGTCCTCCGAAACGCTTCCAATTATCCAACCGACTGTTTATTTATTTATTTATTTATTTATTTATTTATTCGCGTCACGCATGCGGATGATGCTGTTTCGTAACCCGAATCGGCGAGATTTTGCACGCGTTTCAGCGATGCGTTCACGAGTAGGCTCGATTAACGAAGAATCCTGGCGTAGAACGGTATTTCTTTCAAGACGGAAGTATTCGCTCGATCGTTCCGACAGCTACGCGGTTTCCTCGCGGTAACTGTAAAAGCGTGAAAAGAATTCTTTGCGTTTTAAAATACGCTGCAACTTGGAGTTACAAGAGCTACGCGTAGATCTGAAATTGCAATTGGAGAGCTGCAGTCTCTCCTCCGTTTAAGCAAACCAGGAATAGAATTTTTTCACTCTTTACGCAGGCAATTAGTCGATGAACCTCTCGAAAAAGCTTCGAAGAGGGAGGGAAATATTCGCGTAGGAAGTAGCGTCGTATCTCGTGCCATTGCACGAGGTTGTGTATTCGAAAGAGCGAGAAGAGCAGAGGAATTACGCAATGACGTAGGTAACGGTAAATTTTCGTGGAAATTAAGAAATTTCACGGATACAACGCCGGTCGCGGGTTAGGGGAAAAGTAACGGAGAGTGGTTAGAAATTTGGGAATAAATAGCGGAAACGCGCGGATAAGTTTGCTCGCGCGATACCTGCGACGCCAGGAGAGGAAGCGTGGGGTGGAAAGGGTGTGGAAACGGTAACCGCGATTAGATATTTCGGGCGGGCGCATTGTCGCGGGGATCATTACGTTTAGAGATACAAAACGCGCGGCACGTGACTAGGCTTGATGAAAATGTTAATCATCGGGTTCCCCTTTTTCGCCGCGTCTCCCTCGGCCGTGCGTCTCTTTCTCGGCGCGCCCCTCTCTGATCGGCGATACCCCTTCGATGACTGGGTCCAGAGTTTCGACGATGAATGAGCCGTCGGTCCGTGGATCCCGGTGCGCCCATACGCGTCTCCGGTTACCTCCGCGGATTAATTACGGGGTAGATCAAAAGAGCACGGCGACCACAAAGCGGGTAATGGGACGGGTGGTTGGTTTTCGGGCGGGCGCGTTCGTTCGAGAGCGTCGACAGGGGTTAAAGCGCGGACCGCGGGGTTCGCGACTCGCGGGTTCCGATTCTTCCACACATTTTCTCTCTCTCTCTCTCTCTCTCTCTCCTCTGCCGCCCGCTTCCCCTACGCTCCCTATTACGCGGCATTATCGAATCCTCGGGACTTTGGCGCGAGCGAGTACCCTTGACTTTTAGGTTATCGCCGAGGGAGTCGAAAGGTCGAGCGATAGGCTGCAAGAGTGGAACGAAAAATCGGTAACAACACGTTTAGTCTGTGCGCATTAAGCTTATTTACGTAGCGCGAGATGCGTTTTTTACGCCTCTCTGCACGCGTGCCCCCCTGTCACCCGCGCGCAACTTCCTCGCGCGCGCGAGTGGAAGCCGAACGAGTACATTTTTCCGAATTTTTCGAACAATTTTTCTGCAAAGTTTTTCCCCCGGAAACTCGGTTTCGCGACGCGAATAGGATTATTCCCACTTTTAGGATTAGAACCTCGGTATTATTCCCGCTGGACTCGACGTCTCTGCGAGAACGAAAAGTTACGGCAGGGTATTTCGAAGCGTTTTTCCCTTCTTTTTCCGTGCGTCGTGTCGGAACGTGGCAGCTTTGCGGCTTTCGTCGGGATTTACGCGCGCTCGCGGCGAGCAGCCGCGCTGATAAACTCGCGCGTCCGGCCGATCGAACGAGAAACGGCGATTCTTTCGATGATACTTCGCGCGCGTTTACCTCGCTGGATGTTCCTTGCACGCGCGGGCGAGCGCGTGTGCCACGCGGACGATAAGGCGAGAGAGAGAGAGAGAGTGCTGGTCGGTGGAGGTCGCGGAGATAATGGTTTCGTAAGGACGTTGGGAAAGAGCGAGGAAGGAGGGAAAAGCCGGTCGTTAGCGGTCCGTGGAACTGGATGGGGCTGAGAGCCGCGGAACGGTGCGTCCGCTTGGAAATCTCTCGATGGATATTCATCGGGGAGCAAAGGCGACCGCCTCGAGGCGTATTTACGAATTCATACCGCAGATGCGCATAATGGCGCTGATTCGTGACATTTGATTAGAGCATTGTCGCCACTCACCCCACCGTCACTCCCGTCGTTTTCTACCTCTTTGTAACCGGCGGTGCAGCGGTAATAGCTAGCGCGGTGGTGTACCGCAACCCTTGTACCGGTGTTTCCGCTGCGCGGCCATTCAATACGCCGTGCCACCGGTCATTATTTTCCGATTCACCGATCCCGACGATTTTCCATCCTAACCTTTCGCCTCCGAATCACGCACCGCCCACCGCAGGCGTTCCGCTGCCTTTCCGACGCGACCCGCAGTCACGACAGCTCCTAACCGTACCTAGGGTGCAACCGACCATCCTCGTCATTCTCGTCGGTCAGCTTTTAGTTTCAAACTTACCTCTCGGTTCCCATAGTCTCTATCGTGCAATTCTTCCTTTCTCCATTCTCTATGGCTAGTTTCATTTTCTCCTCGTGGACGCGTTCGACAAAGACCAAGCGTTCTTTCTCCTATTTCTATCGCTATCCATTCGTCCCCGTCTCTCTCTCTCTCTTCCGCTGGTGGTTCCTTTGGCCGTCAGTCGCCGTCTTACGCTATTCGGTTCACGCTAGGGTAGAGAGAAAGAGAGAGCGCGAGCGAGAAGGTGTAGAGGAAGGAGCGAAGGAGGAGGAGGAGGAGGAGGAAGAGGAGATCGTATCCTCGCGTTATAGTTAGGGTAGTCGCATCGCCCGCGGGTTGGTAACGAGGTTACGGACTCATCTCCTACTCGACCGACGACTCGAGCCCTCGGTTCATCAGGCCACAATATTACTAATCAGCGCGAGAATTGGCCCGGGCGGTAAGTGCCCTTCGGATTGGCAATTCACGTTGCTACTCGGAACGTTCGCTGCACCCGAAATCGACGCGGTTGGATTTTCGCTTCAGGTGCGCGCGGCCCCCTGCTTCTCTTCCTCGCTCCACCTCCTGCTCCTGCTCCTCCGACGGCGAGCGGCGAGAAACGAAGGACGGTAAACGCGTGGCGCGGATAAAACGATAAAGGATTATCGAGAGGTCGACTGGAGGTGCGCGAGAACGGCCAGGTGTCGATGCGAGACTATCGATTCCTCGGGGAAGGCGACGGGAAACGAGGAAAGATACGAGAGAGCAGAGCCGTGACATCTTAATGCATTGTTACCAAGGGGATCGTTAGGCGTGACTAGACGTACATCAATTCCGTTTGCTGATCTGATTACGCGTCGGCTAATTACGCCGCGTTACCCACCGTAATTAATAGTCGGCTGGTGGTTTCGCCGGAGCGTCTTGCCTTTCGAGACACTGTCGCATCACGGAGGAAAAATCAAACCCGAAACGGTCCACAGACCTCTTTATCCCCGGCTGTATTTCGCAAAGCGGTTTCTTTCGCGCGACGACGACGAGCCCGGGAAATCGGAATCGTTCGCGATCGGTACGAGAAATTATCGGCAACGACGAGTTGGGAAACCCGTGGATTCGGAGAGGACGGAGATCTAACCGTCCGCAGCCAGCCGATAGTTGAGTCGCTACTTTACGTACGCGGTCCGTATCTCGCTGGCTGGCACTTTATCGACGTTCCCTATTCGGTGGCGTCCGTCGCGGAGCGGCTGTGACGAGATAAGAAAGTAAATTACGACGCTGATAAAATCGATATCGCGCACGCTCGTAAACTGGTAATCCGGCTCTTCTGTTTCCAAGATTACGAACGAGACGATGGCAGGATAATCGGAAAGCGCGTTGGACCCGGCGTTGGCTCTCCGACCGGAGAATCTCGTACGAGCGAGTGCGAGCGGGACGAGAATGAGTTTCGACCGCGTGACTGGAAATAAATAAGAGGAGCGAAAGACAGGCGAAAAGAATAATGGGCGCGATGCTGGAAACGAATTCTCTTTGATCGAATCTGGCCAATTAGCATAGTCGCGCGCATTTCCTACGATTATTCCCTTTATCCGTGCTCATGGCCGACTGACGATCGACCGGCCGATCGGTCCGGGTTCCCGACGCTTGGAATATTCCGTTCGCCGCATAATAAACTCGCGAATCGGGAATTAGGCGAAAGGAACGGAGGGAGAGAGAGAGAGAGAGAGAGGAAAAATAGCGGGATATCGAAGGGTGTATCGCGCGTGTAACGGCATGCGAACGAACGCGCGACGAGGTGTGCCACGGTGGTGTGTATTAAATTTCGGATAATCCAGAAGGATAGTCTCGGCAGCGGGGTAATTAATGTGCGTCGGGGTTGCACGGAGAAAGCCGACGGGAAAGCGGAAGAGGGAAGGCGACGCGACTAAACAGAGCGAAGGAAGACAAAGGCGAAAGGCAAGGAAAGAAGAAGGGACCCCGAGGATTGGTTTTCTCACAGTGAGTCGTGTGGTCCCGTGGCCGAAAACCGGACATCTGGACATGGGACAGCTGCGCGACCATAGGTTCCTTGGTCCCTCTAAACCGAAGGAGGTTTCCACGGGGGTGAGACCGTTCCGTCTTTCGCCTCTACCTACCTATCCTCTACGCGTTTATGCTCGTGCTTTTGCTTATTCGTTAAGCATATACGCACGAATTCCGATCGAACCTTTCGCGCCTTTGTTTCTCGTTTTTTTTTCGTTCGTTCCGATTTCGACCGTTTCGCCGACCGACCGCTGTCGACCGTGTCTACCGACGCGACCATTTACGCTTCTCTCGTGTCCTCTCGTGTCAAATTCGAGACGGTTCGACGAGGGGAGAAAATCCAAATACCCGTGAGACCGCGTCTCTGCGTGGTCGCTCGCGAGCATCCGTCGATTTCGAGTCTGTCGAGCGAGGTGGTTTCGCGCGTTTCGGGGGATGAAAGTGTACCGGCTGGAAGAGGTTCTAATTCGAGCGGGAATCGAGGCAAAAGGCGTATCGACTTGCTCGAAAAGGACAGAGAGAGAGAGAGAGAAAGGGAGAGAGGGCGAGAGGGATCGGAAACCCGAGACAGGAACACATGCTGGTCCGTAAAGTGGTACTCGGACCCATCGACACCGGCAGGGTTTCGGTTCTCGGGCGAGCGCGTCGACTGCAGCCGGTTCGCGCGCCCTTAACCACGAGCGGGCTCTCGCCACTTGTCCTCCCACGCGTCGTCGCTACCGCCACCACGAGGTGTTCCATTACGTGCAACGTAATGCTCCTGCTCGTTTACCTTTTCGTCGCGAGCGTTCCAGCCACTGCCATCCGATCGCCGCCTCCGCGAGGCACCCTTCGTCGCGATTCCGTCGACCGCGTTGCCGGGACCGGACGCTCGCAAGGGGCAAAACTGGAATACGAAGATGCCTGTTTTCCCCGCTCGTCGGGAACTAGGCGAGAACTAGACGAGAACGAGTTCCCGCGCGGCAACTCGTTTGCCGGCTTTTCGCGTTTCGTGGGATCGCTGGGAACTCGAAACGCGACCCGATCGCGACTGGTTCGGAGAAAAAGCTCGGGAACCCGTGCACTCGCTGCGACCACCGTCCAGCACCGGAGGTCACGAACGGTCCGGTTCCACGAAACGGTTTTCCGCTTCGTTCACCCTCCATCTTTCTTCCGTCAGTCCAGTTACTTGGGTTCTCGACGTGCCCGGGACGTTCCCGTGGACGTGAAAAGGATTCCGGCTGGTCCGAAGGGAAAACGGTTTAAGAACGCCGAGAAAGCGAGAGAGAGAGAGGGACGGCTCGGAATTTACGCTTACTCTCGGCCCGTTAAGAGGCAACGTAACGGACGAGCCAGAGGTAATGTCGCGGAAGAAAGGGGCGAGGGGGTGGGCGAGAAACGAGATCGAGTCGATCGTGGGAGTGTATCGTTCTTCTATTTAGCGCGATGGTCGAATTCTCGAGGGTTCAGCCCTCCGCGTCTCGTCTTTGGCAACGCTGACAGAACGGTGCGAGTTTTGGAACGGAGGCAGGGGATGTTTCGAAGAGGTTCGCGCGACCCGCAAACTTGCGGTCCTGCCTCGCCACTGACCAGCGCCAGTTTGTCCTGGACCCTTCCGAAATGGACACGATGTTTGTTTGTTCCGGTCTCGATGTCACAACACACCCACTACGGACCGCAGTGGGGTGCTAACTGCCGCTATTATATATACCATTACCTGTGGACCCCCGCTGAATCTCGTCCAGCTACTTCTTACCTCTCGCTACTCCTCCACCCTCGTCGTACCGTCGCGAAATTTCCAGCATGGACGAAGAAAAAAGAATCACCCGTCGGGAGTTACGTCGAAAGGCTTGTGATCGGCTGGGAACAACGATCGCGTGTCCCCTTCGTCCTTTCCTCGAAACGTTGGCGAAAGCAGCGAGCATCGCCTCCGTCGCGACGAAGGGAGAAAGAGAGAGAGAATTTTATTTGCATCGGAAGGAAATTTATTAGGCACGCGGTGGAATATGGGAAGGCCGGTGGTGGGTCTCCTTCTCCGTTCGATTGTCTAGCCACCCCGGTGACCGGCTCCTGCTCGCGCTCGAACTCGTTGTCCGGCTGCGCAAACTTGGGGCCCGGAGACACCTCTTCGTGGGATCGAGCGGACGCGACCCTCGGACACGCATCATAAACGTTTTAAACGAAATTCGGGAAAATTTGAATTCGACGAAAGAGGGTATCCCGGGAAGGAGACAGAGGGGCGGAAGAAATCGCGGTTAGCGGGGAACAGAGAGGGAACCTGCGGTTGTCCGCCGCCACCGGAACCGACCGGGGGGTAGTAGCGGCCGATTTTAATTCCGAGCTCGGCCACCCTATTCTCTCGGCTACGCTTTATGCCGAGACGTTCACCGATGCGAGACGAGCCGAAACCGAACTCCTATAAAATTTCCTATCCAACCTGCCCCGTCCATCTTTGCCCGCGTAATTTCCCCCTGCCGAGTACGCGCAACCTCGTGGGCTTTCCCGGTAGCCGGTGGCGGGAAATTTACGCTCCCGAGGAAAGAACGGCAGCTCTGATTTCGTCGCGGCGTCGTTCCGATAGAGTTAATAAAACAATACGCCATCATGGCGGCGTGTCTGCGGAACGAGCTTCTGGAATATCAATCGTCGACGAATCGCTAGAAATCTTCAGTCGCTCGATTAAATTCCGTTTCGTTCGTCATGCCAATCATCGCGGTATTCACACGAATCGAAAAATCGAATTATTCTCTCCTCTGCCTCCTCTCTCTTTGCGTCTCGTTAATACCCGTGCCCCCCATCTTTCGGTCCGGCGGTCTTGCACCTAGCCGAATTCCAAACGTCTTTTTCCGCCCTTTTGCGGATTCTTGTGGAAAACTTTGTGAGAGAGAGAGAGATTTGGAGAGATAAGTAGCCGATAGGGCTAGCGGGAAGAGACGCGCGTTTCGGAGGATCCGCTCGGCGACTGGGATTGTGCGGGCGCGGCGCGAGACACGAGGCACGAGGCACGAAGCGGGAAACGGCGGGAAGCCGATCCGTGGTAGGGGGTAACTCGTTACAAAGTACTCGTTCGGCTTTTAATAATGCACTTCCGTGCACGCTGGGAGATCTCGAACGAGAGCCGATCACCGGAGAATGGAACCGAATGGTTTTCGTCGTGTCGGTCCTCTCATCGCCGTAGCAACCACCGCCGCCGCCGCCGCCGCCGCCGTCGCGGCCCGGGAGAGAGTATGGTGAGGCAGAGCGCGGGCCGAGAGCGAGAGAGGGAGAGAGAGAATTTAGCTGGGGTTGAGGTTGATGGCGGAGTGGGATACAGGGGTGGGAGAGGCGGGCATTATGTCAGATCCCGCGGCATCCCGCGCAGAATACGCTACGTTTCGAGTGGCTCGCATCCTTGTCGAGAGGCGACCGACCGAGCTCCGGCAAACTCGCTTCGAACTTGACGCCCCGCTGTAAACGAGCCGAGAGTCGTGAAGAGAGAGAGAGAGAGAGAGAGAGAGAGAGTCGGCGTCGACGAGCGGGACGAGGAAGGAAGCACGCGGCTGCGTCGCGAGTGCGACGAGGACGAGGACGGAGCGTAAGAGAAGGAGACGGCGAAGGAGCATGAGACGGGACGAAGCGAAACAGGATCGGCATCTAGGTGGAGGGAGGTTAGAGGGGTTGGTGGAGAATCAGGGGCCGCGGAGAATCAAGGGCCGAAGCTGGCCCTGTCCCACCGTACTCCCGGCGCTTCGCGAACGACGACACATTGATGGAAAGCAACCGACCGAGCTGGATTAATTCTGCCGGATTAGCGGCTTTGCGGCGAATTAGGCACCGTTAACGGCTAATACGATCGTGACGCGCGCGCGCTCGCGCGAGTGTGCTCGCACCGCAGGAAGAGTCGTCGACCGACTGGAACGTTCGATCGATCGACTCGCGATTAGACCGATTCGTCGTCTCACGACCAGAAGGAAACTCGCTTTTTTCCATCCACGATTCCGTTTTGCGTGACACGGCACAACTCGAACGAGATCCGCGCCGGTTTTTGCCCCGTCCTAACCTCTCGCCACGGCTCCGTTCGATTTTCCGCTCCGTAACGCGACTTCGTTACACGAAACCCTGCCGACCTTTTCTCCGTCTTGCTCGCCGCGACCGCGACGACCACGACCACGACCACGACGACGGGCGGAAAGTTTTGTCGGGATCGCGCGAAGAAAGCAACGCTCGCGTGTGGAATTCGGAAGAAAAGGGAGAAATGGATGAATAGAGGGAGAGAGAGAGAGAGAGAGAGGAGGGGGCCGGAGAGGGGGAAGGAGGGCCTCGTTTTTCATTTCTTTCCGCGAGCACGGCGGACAAAGGCCATTGTGGAGGATCCCATTGTGGAGGATTAACGTATGCACGCGTGTACGCATACGTCGAGCGCGATATGGATGTGCGCGCGCTCGCGATCACGAGCGCTGGCATCGCGTCGTCGCCGAGGAATCCCGGATGACCCATGGGCGACGCGTCGCACATTTCGTACACGCTAGACGGAACGGCCATTTTCTCCTTGGCGATTGCACCGATTACGACGATGGTTTTAGACGCGGATGCGTCGTGCTACCTCTTTCGCGTGGCTCGGC
Source organism: Eufriesea mexicana (assembly GCF_001483705.2). NCBI lineage: Eukaryota > Metazoa > Arthropoda > Insecta > Hymenoptera > Apidae > Eufriesea > Eufriesea mexicana. Next base: position 1,035,375 of record NW_016908532.1, on the reverse strand, counting down.
AAAGGATAGAGCAGATAGTTCTCCGTCCGGAGAACGGAGTGGCGTGACTCGGACGGATGGACGGACGAGAGAGTGCAGGTCGCGATGCAGCGTGGCACGGCGTATGCCATATGGCTAATGGCTTCCGCGTTGCTAAGCATCATCGATAGCACCGTGGCTGCTACGGCGGTGTCAAGAATCGCGCTCGTGGCCCTTGTTACGGGAACGGCACTCGCGCCAACCGATCGGCCAACGCGAAATTTTTCCCGCCAAAGAAACCGCGCTCGTCGCGAGAGACGGCGACGATGCGTCGGCGAGGAAGGGCACATGGGAGAGGGAGTAGTAGATTAATCCACCGTCATTAATCCACGTTTCGATTAATTATCCCGTTACGACGCGCGAGGGCTTGGCTTCCCCTAATTAGGCGTGTCCGCCAGTCTCTCGCGCGTTTCGAAACCTTGCACCGTTTTCGTCTCTCCTCCGCGCCCTCTGCAACGCTCGCGCGGCACACGGTGTCAGCTGCTCGCGCCAATTTGCCAACGCGAAACCACTCGCGTTCGTAACGGTGAAATTTCGAAGCGTTAGACGCGGCGGAGTAGAAGAAACGAAGGCAGCAGCAGCGGAGGACGCATCGCGACGCGCGGCGTCGTATTTGCGGTAATCCCGTGGATGCGTTTTATCGACGATAGAAGAACGATACCGCGAGTATTAAAAGCCTCCTCTGTCAACCCTTTCTTCGAGCCCCCGGTCTCTCGGGGGATGCACCCTATCATCGGTACACTCTCTGTCCTTCCCGGGGGAGACAACGATGCCCGGTCTCCCCTGCTCCCTCGGCGCTCCGTAGCCTGCCTCTCTCCGCCTCTTCGCCTCTCGCTACCCGCCGTTCTCCGATCTCAATCGCTCGCAAAAAATCTCATTTATCCATTGTGCTCGGCGCGTTAGTCGTGGCGCGAGAACGGAAAGTAGCAGGGAAGAATGGAGAGAGAGAGAGAGAGAGAGAGAGAGTGACGAACGGGAGAAAAGGGAGAGAGAAGGTCTACCTGTCTTGCTGCCAGTGTCCGTTTTGTTTCTAGCTCTCAGGCCGACCCCCGAGCCCGGCTCGTGCGGCGTTTCAAAGTTGCTTCGCGTTGTAAAACGTGTTTATTAAGGTATCGCCTTTCGTCTTTTATTTTCGTCGGATCGGTACCGGTGCGGGTCGCGCGCGGGTCGAGGGACTCGCGTGCGCGCCCATCTCTTACACGGGGAGTGGCCGCGGTGCACGGGGAAAAAACACCGCGTGCTCCCCGCTTACGGATCGGCTCGCGAGAAATTCTCGGGAAAGGGTAAGTACCGCGGTGTAGCGATGCGCCGCTGAAACCGTGGCAGAGAGAGAGAGAGAGAGAGAGAGGAGGGGGTGGAAAGGCTAGAGTCGGAGACGCGGAAGAGGCGAGGAAGGTGGGGGAGTTTTGGCACGGGGTGCGAGTTTGGAAATCGCTGGTTCGTGGCGCGTCGTCTCTCTCCGCGCGGTTGCACCGCGAGAGAACCGCAGGGATGCGAATGAACGGATTAAGGGATGATCCTTTACCGCGGGAGGGCGCCCTGTCGGTGTCGCTAACAGGATTGACGATTAACGTGTGGGTGGTTAGTATGCAACCGTTTTCACCGTTCCCATTCACCGGGCGGGGAGAAAATCTTGGCCGGATGGCGGGCCTCCGATGGTCCGTGAATATTTAACTCGGCGTTCGACGTTCGACGCGAGTGCGTCTTTTCGGTTCGCGTTAACGCGCCATTTCCAACGACCCGTAGGGGAACGCGCTTGATTAATGCTTATATAATTCATTGGGTAAGACGTTGAGAAGGTACACCGATCTCGCTTCCACGAGTGACCCTCTCTGCTCGGATCCGTTACCGCGAGAACAGGTATACGAAACAGGCTGGCTAACGGGCGCTTTTTGTTTCTCACGCGAACCAAAGGGTAGGATACCTATTGTTTGCACCTAGGACGGAGTAATTACCTTTCGGGATCTTTTCTCGGTCCTCTTCCTCGTCGTCTTGCTACTGCTCTGGTGGTGGTAGTAGTGGTGATGGTGGTGATGGTGGTAGTGGTGGTGGTGGTGGTCCGATCCATTATTATACCTACTATCCCCTCCGCACCCTTTTTCGTTCCTGCTCGTCGATCCGCTTTGCTACCCTCTTTTCCACGCTTTCCAAAAACGGGACTCGCCGTTTCGGAAGATGGGCGACGCGCGGAGACGAGCAGAACGGGGAAAGCGTAGAAGCCGAGCACGGGTCACGGTAGCGGATTTTCGGCGTGGAAGGTCATCGCATTGCCGGCTGCTTCCTTTGAGAGTGGCGCGCGTTAATCAGTCGAGTCGGAGACGAGCTTCGGAGGATTAATTAAACCGTAATTACTGGACAGCCTCTCTAGTCGCTAATGGGCAACCTGATATCCGTGAAAGGCCGCGTAACGCCGCGTGAATAGGCCCCCGAACTGCTGACCGTCAGTCTCTCCGATGATTATCGAGTCTGACTCGATGCACCGGCGTACGTTCTATCTCGATTCGATGGGTTCATCCGCCCGGACGAACCGCCCCCGTGCGATCCTCGGGCGAGCGCGAGCCGCCGACCGTTCGCTAATAAACGTTTCGCTAAACGTATCGCGTGTACAGGGGGCGAGACTTTTCACCGGCCACGCCGATTCCTTCGTTTCCGCGCTGGCCCGCTCTGTTCGAGGGCCCTTTCCGGCTTAACTCGTTCGTTCGATTATATTCGCACCTAACCTAACCAGGTGGGCTATGCCCCCCGTCACCCTTTGTCGAGCACTCGCGTGCTCGAGAAAACGTACAGGTGAACAGGTAGATGACAAACAACTGTATCCGCTTACCGTTTTCCGCGCGAGGGACTTCCCCCGTGGCCGGTTAAAAGATTCATGGACCAGAAAAACAGTCGGGTTCGGGTTCTGGTTCGGGTTCGAGTCGTCTTCCGGCCGGGAAGCGAACGCGGACAAAGGGTAATGCGCGCGCGGCCCCGTTATCGCTGCCGTTGCTAATTACCGCGTCGAGTGGCTTTTAACGCCGCCTTTTAACTATCCACCAAACTCCTTCTCTTTGTCCCTGCCAACTCTGTTCTTTCGCTTCTCCATTTTTCCATTTGCCTCTTCAACGTATGTGGCTTTTAACGCCGCCTTTTAACTATCCACCAAACTCCTTCTCTTTGTCCCTGCCAACTCTGCTCTTTCGCTTCTCCATTTTTCCATTTGCCTCTTCAACGTAGTCGTCGTCGTCGTCGTCGTCGTCGTCCACTCGCCGATTTAAGCGCCGCTCTGGTCACGCATCCGCGCTCGCGTCTCCGTTTAACCCTTTCTCCTAATCCCGCGTATCCTTTTGGTCCACGTTACCGGAGAAAAGTCGATCGAATCTCTGCTCTCTGTCCCGTCTTTGTCCAAGCTGGACTACACGTTTGGCGAGATAAAAATTGGGAAAACTCGCGGTGGAAGGAAATTTCGGATCGGAGGGAACTCTGCGTACGGATACGCGGGATGGAATAAACGCGAGCAGCGAGTAAAATCGAAGAATCGGAACGGAGACAGGAGGAGAGGAGGGGGCAGAAAGCGTACTCGATTCTTGGTAAACGAATCGCGCGGTGTACGCACGATATCGCGCGGTGCTCTCGAATTTTAGGTTCGAGCGAGTTTCTAAAGCGCGTAACCAGGGAATGGGTTTTTAATCAGGGTATTCCGGACAATAGGTCCCCCAGGGGACTCCCGCCACCCTCGTAGTACCTTTCTTTGCCGTTCCCGCGCGTAGGTGCTTTCGATCACCCTTCCTCCGGGATACGTTTTCATTCTCGAGCGCATCGTATGTCATTAGTGTCGGGTATTTCCTTTCCGCGCAATTAATTCCTCGTTGCCGCGCTTTATAGCGCACGCCTTCCAAGCGTCTTCTGTTTCGCGGTACACCCCCGTTCGGCGCCGTTCCACGACCTCCTTCCATCCGCTATCCTCCAACTTTTCCGCTATCCGCGTTGTCCCATCCTTTCCAATCCTTTCCAATTCTTTCCAATTTTTATTTCGTTCGCAGTTCCCACGGTGCCGGCTGCTCGGACGGATAGGAATCGCGACGCGCTAATATCGGTCGTCATAGGGACGAATTCGCGACAACCGTGTCGTCCGTAGAGAGAGAGAGAGAGGGAGCGTAAAAACGCCAACAATCGGTATCGGCCATATGTCAGGCGGGCAACGCGGTTGACGCGTGTGCGCGCGCGCGATCGAGGGGAAAACGGTGCTCGTTTCCTTTTGTGTAGTTCGATTCCATTGCGGGGTAACGTGTCCTCCCTGGTAGTCGGCTTCTTTCAAAAGAATCGAGTTTCCATCGTCGCTATCGGTTTGTTTCGAGAGATCGCGCGATGTGGGGATTTATCGGAGTAGGTAGCTGATCCGCGCTCGTTCGCGAACAGCTCGGAAGTGGGAAAAGACGAAAGTCACGTCTCTCTCTCTCGCTCTCTCTTCGTTGGAGTTTGCTTTTTTTCCCGTAAAGGACGATAGGAGAGGCCCCATCGGCGAACAGCGTCGAACCGTGTAATCGAGGCTAACGCCTTTCGCGTTGGCGTTACTCGCGCGGCGTGGCGAGGAGGCAAAGAACGCGCGCAGTGGATGGCGAGTGGGCAAGGAGAAAATGGAAAAGAGAATGGGGCGAGAGAGAGAGAGAGAGAGAGAGAGAGAGAGGCAGAGGGCATCTGCGACTGACACGGTCGTCGTTTTTCGTGAAATTTTGCGACTCGGTGAGCTCGCACGATCGGTAAATCGAGCGAGCTGTCAATAAAGCTGTTTACACAGGAGGAAATTTCACGGGAGATTAATGAAACGACGGAAAAGCTTGGCGAACCTTTAAACGGTCGGTGGATGTTTGACACGAGAGACCATTAGCGTGCCACCTGCGCTGCCACGCTCGCTGCCGCGTATCGCTTTTCCTTCTTTCCACGGGATTACGAAACTTTTCGCCCGACACGGGATCGTTAACGATCCTACGGGTATTGTCGGTCTCGGGTCCGGTTCGACGGTTGGAACGCAGAGAACGGACCCGGCAACGGATCTCCGTGAATCGTTGCCCCCGTCCAGTTTGCCAAATTACCCACGACTACGGGGCAATTTCGACTCGTCTCCGAGGTCTCCGCGTGTACGTCGATAACGTATTTTCGTGCCAGAAGACCTCGCGGAATCGTCTTCGCGTCGCGTTACGGTTCGCCTACGGCGGTTATAACGCGGAGAAACGAACCACGATCGATAATGCCACGAGAATCGCGATCCATTCGTAGTCGGAAGAACTCTAGCCTCGATACGTCGCAAAGACGACCACTGCGACGCGAATTCCTCGGTTGGCGATCGTCGCAGGTCTAGCGAGACAGAGTGGTTGTCCCTCTGGCAATCTTGACCCCGGATAATCGTGGGACAGGTGATCCCAACCAGCCGACTGACCATCGTGTCCGGCCGAGTCGCAAAACGATGTTTCGGTCCTTCCCCTATGCAAATGCTTCACTCCCCTTCCGCAGGGGTTTCTCCCTTCGGCCGAATCGCTTGATATATCGCTCGATCTACGACGCAGAGGCGATCGGCCGATTTCACGCGCTAATTTCACCGCTTTCCCCCCCACCCTGGCCCCGCTCGCTGTGTCTGCGTGGCGCGAACAGAGGAGGAAGAAGAGGGAAGAAGGTGGATCCTCGAGAGAGGAATCTGCCAGCGGGACGATTCTATTCTTTCTCCGGTTTCGTGGCCGACGACGCACCCTCGACCACCCTCTCTCGCTCGACGGAGAAGAAGAGAGACTGGTGGGTCGCGTTGGCCGACGCGGTTCGGTCGGGCTCATAAATAAATTAATTAAGCGGCAGTGGAGTAACAGATAATGTTAAAATAATACGCCGACGGGACAATGAAGATCGCCTTCGGGTGCTCTTTGGACGGGAACGGGAAGAGTGCGTATATACCTTGTAGCGGTTCTTAAACTCGCTGCTGCCGGAGTTAATTTCGCGGCATTAACAGTCGAAAGAGTGCGAACAAAAGGGCTCGGAGGGTAGGGAAGACAGATAAGGGAAGGAAGGAGGCAACGCAGGAAATATGAACACACTCATAATGCAGCCGGCTCGGGCGGCGCGACCGCGACCATAACCACCGCTCCGAGCCAACGGGGATTCTCCCCTTTGTCGCGTTCTCGCCTTCCCATTCCCTCTGCCTCGCGTAATCGTACCCGCGCCCTCGCTCCCGTGTTTTTTAATCCGATTTTCAAACCGGCGATGGTCCGAGACCTCTTCTCGGATTCCGCCAGTTAGTCGATTCCTCCTTCGATCCTTCCATCTCCGACCATCATCACCACCACCACCACCACCATCGTCACCACCACTAGAAGAGTAGGAAGAGTAGGAAGAGTAGGAAGAGGAGGAAGAGGAGCGGTCGGCGCGGCGTTGAACGCAACGATTTCGATAAATCATCTCGAGAGCGGCGTTAACGTTGGCTGGCACTTTAAAAGCATCGCGCGTGTCAGGTTGAAGCGCGGAGAAGGCCGCTCGCGTTCCGAGCGTTTTAAGGACAACGCCGGGAAGAGGGGGCGGCGAGCCGACAGGGGGCAACAGGAGGAAGAACAGGGAGAGAAGAGAGACCGACGGTTTTAGCGGTGGAGAGGAGCAGCAGGGAGCGACGGGGGGTGGGAGGAGAGAGAGAAACGAAACGAGGGGGCTCGGTACGTTTTCGACGTACAAAAAGTAATTATGGGATGGTTTCCGGTAATCATATCTAGAGCGCATTGAACGAGCGCATTGTTCGGCCACCCCTTCACCGATATGCACTTGTACGCGGCGCCAACCCCGTCGCTCCTCCTCTGCCCCCTGTTCGACGTTCCCCGTTCTCTCCGCTCTGCGCCGCTCTCGGTTCCCCGTTACCCCCGCGGTGGACCGTGCCAGTAGAGTAGGCTTACCACCCTCTCGAATCCTTCTCGCGCTACGCCGCGCGACCATTAGCGTCCCACCGTCGCGACGTCCTTCTTTCTCGTTACCTCGCCGGTATCCGCGATACTAGCCTAAATTCGTCGCGCGACTGCCCCCGCAGGTTCGGGAAGAACGGATCGAACATCGATCGCTCGACCGAACGGGAGATCGTAGTCGGGTCTTTATCCGTGCGAAACGGGTGCAACTAACCGGGCGGTGGACGGCATAGAGACGGAGAGGAGAGAAAGAGATTGGACGGGAAGAAGAGGAAAACGCAGGGGTGCAGGTCCGCGACCCGACTGACCCTGCGTCGACGGCTCGGTCGTCTTCGAGGCTGTCGGTCTACCCTACTCCGCGCCGGCACCCTTACCCTCACCCTTAGCCTCCGGGGGTGGATTGAAGCGGGCCGGCCCATTTTTCGCGCCCCACTTGACTCCACGTCCCCATTGGTTGCCGCCCTCTCGTCCCGTGACCTCTCATCCCTCGACGCCGTGGTCGTGGTCGTTTCGCGTACCTAGTAGCTGCCGCGTCCCATCTAGGATGCTCGTTCGCTGAAAGAAGTATCCAAGGAAACCGAAGAAAATCCGTGAAACACGACCACCGACGGTTCTCGCTCTTATCGCCTGGAATAGTTATATCCCGCAGCGATGCTCGATCGCGATCCCCGTTTTCACGCCATTTTCCGGCATCGCGATCGCTCTCCACGCGCCTGGCCTACCGAGTCTTTGGAAAACCGACCGTTCACGATACCTTTTCTCTCTCTTCGCGAACCGCCGTGAACGGAGGAACGGACAAACGCCGAACGCGTTCCGGCTAGATCGATGGATCGATCGGGACGAGGGTCGGATACGGGCGCGAAGGGGAAAGAGAGGGAAGACTCGGGGGCGCGAGAAAAGAGCGAAGCGCGTGGAAAAATCGGTAGGTCGGTCCGAGGAAAGAGTTCGGAGCGAGAACCGCGGGACCGCGCGATGACCGCGCGACAACGAGCGGCGAGAGGGGCCTGGCGTTGCTCGAGGAGCGAAAGAGGAAGAGCGAGAGAGAGAGAGAGCGAGAGAGCGAGCTCGTCGGCGAGGTCGCGAGGGAGAGGGAAAGA
>NW_016908532.1:1014882-1026182 GCF_001483705.2 Eufriesea mexicana | reverse complement strand
GAAAGAGAGCGGTCGGAGGGCGCGAGGGTAGGGCAGGTCGGCAGCCAATGAGAGGCGCATCGGGGCGCGCCCGGGACTCGACCCCACCTTCGGTAGTCATGGCAACTGGCGAAACCCGCGAGAAACCCGCGAGAGAGTTGTCGCTGGTGGGGGGCAGGTCGGTGTCAGGGGTCGTCTTAGTCGGCAGTCGGTCTCTGGTCGGCCCCAAGAATAGTCGTATCGAGGCGGTAGTCGAGTATCACCTCTCTTCTCCTCCTCCTGCTTGTGCCGGCACGAGCGCACTCGTCGACCTACAGGCACACGCGCAGCTTATCGACTGGGCTGCGCGCGCGCGCGCGCGCGTGTTCCTCCTCTCTCTCTCTCTCTCTCTCTCTTTCTCTCTATCTCTTTCTCCGTCTTTCTCTCTTTCTCCATCTTTCTCTCTCTATTTCTCTCTCTCTCTCTCTCTGTGTTTTTCGGTTCCTCTCTACCTCGTGGTTGCCCTCTCTCGCGATCACCGGTCCCTCGCTCTTTCTCTTCCATCTCCACCTTCACCTCCACCTATCCACCTCCTATTCCTCCGCCACCTCCTCCTCCCACCCAGGAAAGCACGGTTCGCGATCTTCGTCGCGTTCCCGCTGCTCGATACCGCGATCCTTTGGCCTCTTCTCTCCGCTCCTTTCTTCTCTTCGCGTGCTATCCGCCACCTCCACCTCCTCCACCTGGTCCTCCTCCTACTGCTCGTCGACCACCTCTCCGAGTATCCCAGCGCCCACCCTGTGTGTGGTGTGCGTGGAGCACACACCCTCTCCGCCCTGTGACTCGGTGGCTCGTGCCACCGCGCATCCACCCAGCGTCGATATACCACGATACCGCGGATACAACGACGCGGGGATACGCGGCTGATCTACCGCGTGCGCGCGATCGCGATCTCGATCTCGATCCCCGATCCCGATCCCGATCTCGAGAACTCTCGACCCTCGAGCCGTCGAGACGTTCGACCCGTTCACCCGGAACGAGTGTGCCCGCTGGTGTCCGAAGCTGCGTTTCCTCGTTTCCCTTCCGCCGGCGGTATACCGTATTCGTGCGTGGCGCGCGAGAAGGAGAGATAGTGTCAAGTGTCGTTCAAGATTCACCGTGCGTCGGCCAGGTTGTCGCGAGTTTTCCATCATCCTCGGTGTATCATCATCGTCGTCGTCGTCGTCGTCGTCGTCGTCGCCTTGGTCCTCGTCGACCTAGTCGCGTGGTGGTCGTCGGTGTGGTCGTGGTCGTGCTGGTGATCGGGCGTGTGCGACGGTGACCGACGACGCGGAATCGAGTACTCTTCGCATCGTGCTCGTCCAACGGAAGGAGAAACGATTTTTCTCGGCGTGAAGCCCATCGCGAGGATGTCAACGAGCAATCCGTGGTGATCGCGCAAACTTTGTCTAGTGCGCGAGTGAGTGAAGAAGGCAGCGAGGTAACGCGAGCGAGCGAGCAGAGAGAAGAAAGTGCGCGAGTTGTTTCCTTTTTTTTCCTTTTCCGGCAAAACGCGTAGATTTATACGTATATATATATATATATACACACATATACACGCGCATAGGTGGTATCGAAGAAAAGGTGGTGCGCTTCGGGGATAATCGGTAGAGGAATAGAAAGCGGAGTTTGGAGGAAAGGAAAAGAAGAGGAAGAAGAAGAGGAAGAAGAAGAGGAGGAAGAAGAAGAAGAAGAAGAAGAGGGCTCGGAGGGAAGAAGGCAGCGCGCGAGGGGTGGTCGGCGGTGGTCGCGGTCGAGAAGAGGAAACCGGCAGGGTGGTTCGAGGCGGGACAGGAGGCGCTGACGCCCTGGCGACTGCCGGGGTGGTTTACCCGGCCGCGACAGCGACGTTGTTCCCTGGCCGGGTGTCAGCTGGACACCACCACCCCGAGTTCACCACCACGTTGGAGGTGGGGTTCCCGGCGCGCGGCACCACCGCCTCTATGGCGTTGGTAGCCGCTCTGCGGCCGCGGCCGCGTCTGCCGCGGGCCCGGGCCCCATACAAATCGCTCCGCCGCCCCCGATGCCCCCGACTCACCTCACGACCTCCACCACGCCGGAGGACATTACCTGCCTCGTACCCGCCGGAGCGGTTCTCACGCCCAGGGACCCCTTGCCGCCCAGCACCACCCCCGGAAGTCAGGCCAACAGCTCGCAATCCGGCAGCTCGCAAACCGACAAATCTCCCAACATCGAGTGCGTGGTCTGCGGGGACAAGAGCAGCGGCAAACACTACGGGCAGTTCACCTGCGAAGGTAAGTTTTCTGCGAAACGGAAAAGGCCTGCACCGTCGCCATCCTTCGTCGCGGTTACCCTATCCTTTCGCGTCGCGTTTCGCCGCTCGTGTATCCCGGCACACACAGAAATAGAGAGAGAGAGGGAGACTAGGAAAAAACAAAGACTCGCCATTAATAACTCGGTAGGGTGTTGCTCGGAACGCTTACGCGTCTGTTACGAGGCTAATAACGATGTAATAGGGCCGAGGAAACGCTGCAGGAGGAATCGTGGCTCGCAAAGGGAGCGAAAGAGAGGGAGAGGGAGGATGGAGAAGGAGGGCGAAGGGTAAAGAGCGAAAGGATAGATCGTCGGTCGGTATTTCGAAGATTCGTTCCGGGACCGATGCGAAACGGACGTTTCGCGCGTTATCCTTTCCTCGGACCTCGGACCCAAGGATCCGATCTCTCGCCGCGTCACCGAGGGTGTAACGAAGAAAAACGCGCGCGGTCCGATGATTCGATTGGAACGGACGGACGGACGGACGGACGGACGGACGAGGGTTAATCGAGATGTACGACGCTGTCCGGGAAATGGAAAGTTACGTATCCTCGTTGGTCTGGTCGCGAGGACCGTTGTCCCTGCCTGTTATCCCGAATCACGGGCGTCGCGTCGATATCGGATCGCGGGGGGTAGTAGCTGTTCGTGGTGGCCGCGTGTGATTTAACGCGTTGGAGCGCGTCGACGTTGCTCCTTTCCCCCGGGGGAAATAGGTCGCGAGACAAGTGCGCGCCGGCACACCTGGTCCCGTGGAAACGAGGGGGGCACGAACGTCCCCTTTCGAGCGTTGCCCGAAACTTTGACGCCTCGTTAGCTTCCTCGGCCCCCATACTCGATCGCTATCTCCGAGACGGCGAGAACTCGATGGAAAACGGTGGCGTAATTTTTCGAATCGCAAAGGTCGTATCGGCTACTCGTTCCTCGGTAGATTTACGAGCGTAACGTCCAGCCATGTCTCTTCGCCGCGATCTTTCGCCGCGCGTACGTAGCGTTCGCCCGTTGATGGGTGGCTTTCGTCCTCGGACTACCGAACTCTCGTTAAAATTCATGAGCGCTTCGTCCCTCTCTTCCACTTTGTCTCGCTCCCTCCTAAAAGCTATACAAGTTTGCGCTTTCGTATGCGCTGTACGTAGGATCGCGACCAAGGCGGCGTCGGCTACGCGTCGCGTCCGCTCGCGAGCAAAGTATACGTATCGCGAAGGTACCACGGGCGAACGATGAGTCGCGAGCATCGCGGGGAAAAATATCGTTTCGCGGCAGGATCGAGAGTGGTAGACGCGCGCGATGGCGAGGAGCGGATCGGAGTTAATTGGCCGGTTATCCGCGAACGCTGGACCCGGTGTCGGTGGCTTATTTGCCGCGAAAGGAGGACCGATGACGTTAGCGTTTAAAACGCCGCTAAAAATAATGCTCGGGGGATTAGCTGTCGCGCATCTGGTGGTCCTCCCCTGTCTCTTCCCCTCTGGCCGTGCGTGCTCGTTAATTTCCAACAATTTGTGCCGGCTCGGGCTGCGCGAAGATTCGACGCGTGGAAACGTTGGATTCGAGCGGGTTAAGAGTCCGTCTCTTAATTGAACGCTCGAGTTACAGCGGCCAGTCCTCTCCCTGGTGTTCCAATTACAGTCGCGCTAACGATATTTACCATTGTTAGGCCGTGGCGCTCTCTAGGTGCCGGCCGTTGTTAGCGGTGCCGCGATAACGCGCTTAATCCCGCGATAATTTCTATTCGCGGTAATCTTAATTGCTCGCAACCCTCTGATTTTCCCCTCGCGTCGATTTCGCCTCTTCGTTTCGAACTTTCCGCCGTTGTTGGGTCCGCGTGGCGGAAGAGAAGCGTAGAAAGCCGGGGTTCGGGTTGGGTTTCGCTGTTGGAACCAAGGCTGGACGAGCAGGAATCGCGGCCTTGCCGCGGGCCTCCGCGACTCGCAACGTATCCCCGGTAACCAGCCGACCGCCGTTTTAATTACCGCTTTCCGCTCAACGCGCCGCTTCCGATCGCGCCATCGACCCGGTTCGATTTTCCCCCATAGAATCGAACACTTTCGCCGAACGAACGCAATTTCTCGCAATTTCCCAACGACGGGTTTAACCTCCTTCACCCTTGATAAATCTCTCCACCGTCGACGGCGTGGACAGGTCGGTGATGGCGGTGGACGACGATGGCGCGAATGGCGAGCGCGGAAAGCAGCTTTCCTCGAGGAATCGAATTTAGATTCTCTCTCTCTCTCTCTCTCTCTCACCTCCCCTTTTCGTCGCTCCACTCTCTTCCCTTTCGCTCGATTTCGCTGTGAACGTGGACACGCGTCGCGAACCGATCGAACGGGGATTTAACGAGGACCGCGGCGATTGGTCGCCGACATCCACGACGCACGCACTCTTTATTGAGATTCATAGAAACATCGATGATGGACCGATACGCCACGGCGCATACGCCTTCCGCATTCGACGTTCATTGGCGTAATCGCGGTGATTGTCGGCGATCGCTTTATTACGACGAATTGATTTTGATGTCAACCGATGTCAAACGGTTGCGAATTATCGTCAATTTGTCGCGTCTGTCTTGGAAGGCAACCGATCCAGACGATCGCCAGCGCGTTATCGATAGATTTGATCGTCCTCGGTCGGCTCCCCGTTCGCTCCTCGGGCAGCTCTCTTTTCCAACGGAATCCCACGAAAACGCTTCGCCTTTATTCCCGCTCGTAAATCGATTCGTGGTCGTGGTCGTGGTCGCGGTCGTGGTCGCGGTGGTCGAGGACGAGGAATTGGCCGGCGATTTGGAGAGCGAACAAGGTTCGAACGGTTCGCGCGATTCCATCGCCTCGGAGGAATCCGTCCCGTGGATTTGCCCGAGATTAAGTTCCAGGAACGAACATTAATCTGCCGATTACAGCGGCTCGGGAACCTCCCATTCGCGGTACCGCGTCTGGAACAAGGTTCTTCGTCTTTGGTTATTGCGCAATAGTCGTTCGCGGTTCGACCTCTCGGCTCCCTTTTCGCTCCTTCTTCCGTCATCGCCGATCTTTCACCCCCTGTCGGTCCACCGTCCATTCCACTGACCAACGCGTATTCGTAACTCGGCTTTCCACCTCTCGATTCTTGCCCGAGCGTTCCAAAGTTCACCCCGACGGCGATCGTGAGACACGTTTCCGAGTTATTTCCGAGACTCGAGACTCGACTCGAGAAACGACCACCGTGGCGCGACTCTGCGTTTCTCGGCAAAGAAAGGGTAGAAATCGATCCGTCTCTGGTTTGGTCCGAAAAGACGCGAGTCGATTAGGCGAAGAATAAGCGAAACGGAAGGGAAATCGGGCGAGGGATCCGTGCGAGTTTCGTGGAAGAGAATGGTGCTCGGGGATAGGTAAATTAATTCGCTCGTACCGTGGCGCGAACGCGTTCGCTGGTAACATGCATATGCATGTTTTCCACGCGTCACGATGATAACGTTAATTTCTTGCTCCGAGTTCGAGCTCGTTTCGATCGAGTCATTTCCTTTACGTAACCGCGCAGCGATGGTCGCGAACCGCTCCGCTTCTCCATCGTTCTCCAGCCGCGAGCACCTATTTCTCTCGCCTTCTTTTCCCTCTCGCGAAACCGAAATCTCGCGAGAAATGGCGGAAAAACCGGATCGCCCGATCGTCGAACCGATTATTCCAGGTCGGAGGAATGGAAAGGCGAAATGACAGGGTGGCGCGCGGAGCGGCGTTAAAAATATCCGTTGTCTGGATTATAGCAATTGCTCGCGGCATGCGAGTAAACTAGCGTTTAACACCGGGCTGGTGTTTGTCGCGAACTAGAAACGAGTCGCGTCACGTTGTCAAGGATGAGGAGGGACGAGAGATGGACGAGGTGTAATAATAATGGAATCGGCGCGGATGCTGGAATCTTTGCTCGGTTGGTGGCGCGATCGCGGCTGCTGCCGAAGAGCTCGGGAGGACGGGGTAAAAATTCGGGTGGAAAGGCTGACGCGGAGGAAAGAAGAAAAGGAAATTTAATTCCGGTTTCGCGGTCTGAGGTGTACACCCGCAAGGGGCTTCCTGTTCGGGGTCTCTGGTTCTCCCTCCGAGTCTTACGGTTACTTACCGACTTACGGACTTATGCTTGCCATAGCCGAGCGCGTGCGGCAAGAAGCCAGACATTCTGCAGCCTGCTCCGCGGGCTAATCGCTCTAACGAGATCATATTATATTATTCCGACTTTGCTAATCCTTATTAATCTCATTTCCCTCGGAGGCGCGTGCGCTCGTCGGTCGCGGCGGTCGCGGCGGTCGCCGTCGAAGGATTCTTTCTCCGCTGGCGCGGAGAGGTTGCGACGCGTGGTCGGCGAGTAACGGCGATCGAAAGTTGCAAAGTCGGCGGCGTTACGCGAGTGTACGCACAGGTAACGCAACGCGGGTAGCAGCGAATAAGAGCGGATAGGAGCGGATAGGAGCGGAGCGAAGAGGGCGGCGGCGGCGCATGCATCGAGCATAGAATTACGAACCGCGACGCATCCCGAACGCATCCTCTGTGACCAATTATCTCGCTAACGAAGCCCGCGCTATCTACGCACCGCTCTACCCGCCGAACAACTCGCCGTCCGACGACTAATTAATTATAACAATGTCGTTAATTTTACGCGGCCGACTCGAAACGTTACTGACCGAACCGCGTCCTTCTCTTCTCCTTCCTACTCTCGTTTCCTTTGCCGCCTTTGTTCGCGCCTCGCGCATCCTCGCGATCGCACCCTCGAGCGCGGATCGCGAATCGGCCATTTTTGCGCGCCCGGTGAATCGAGTGGCGGTTAGTCGCGCAAACGATCGAGGATAGACGCTCGTTCGCGGGGATGCTTTCGAGGCGTCGTCGTAGAGAGGAACGTCGTTCCGAGCACCGGTACACCGGAATGGAATGGCAGCGAACGAGTCGGAGCAATGAAAATTCAATGACGCGAGCAATTTGAGCTCTCGAGGGCCGTGCGAGCTACGATCTGAAAGTATAAACAGTAGTTGTTTCAGCCTCTCTCTCTCTCTCTCTCTCTCTTTCTCTCTTTTTCCTTTTCTTTCTCTCAATCTCTATCTCCTCCCCTGCCCTGCTCGTTGGTCGCCCTTTCCGAGGGCCTGCTCGGTTTCACCCTTTTCTTCGAGTCCATTTCTCTCGCTCGCGCTACCACGGCGCGCATGCGCCGCGTCTCTCGGTGGTTCACTCGCCTACCGTAATCGCGTAATTTGCGTGTAACGATGCAATTTGTAGTTACCGCGACCCCGAGCTCTCTCCCTCTCTTTCTCTCTCTCTCGCAACGTCGGCCACCGCGACCACGACGGTCGGGTCGGAGTCGAAAAAGCGTCTGCCAGCGTGTCCAACTCGGTCAACGAGAATGGTTTTTCGATCTCTCCGAGTTGCTGCACCGTTGCCTGGAAAATCCTGTTTCTCCACATCGTCGAACGATATAGGTTCCGCGATAACGTTCCGCTCGCGTTACAAACGCGTCGATGGAATAATCTAATCGACGCTTTTTTGCCCCCGTCGACTATCTTCTCCGTTCCTCGATAAGAAAGCCGAGCTTCTCGGAGATGTCACGCGCGTTACGCGTTACTGGAAAGAGGAAAACAGGGACAAAGACGGAGCGGGTCGGAACCGGGGATTACCGGCGTCGGGCCGGAATTTCAACGAGATACCCCGGGATCGAGGAGGAAGCTTTTCGCGATCGGCGAATGCCTTGACCCAGTGAACCGAGCGCGAGCGCTGCTCCGTTCTTGCTCCTCGAAACATCGTCCAGACGACGTTGGTCGCCGCGGCCGCGAGCTTTTTAAGCGCTAGGTGAAATTGCGGAACCGGTTCTGCGAGTAGACGCGAACGCCTCTGTAATTAATTTTCTCGTTAATACGCGTCGGCAAGCTCGCGCCGCGTCGATCGAGATCCCCTGGCATCGGCGTTTCGTCGACGAGCTGGAGAACGTGGAAAAGTCGTGGAAAATGTGGAAGGGGAAAGGAGGCGCGAGAAATGGGATAAATAATTTCCGTTTGCGATGCGAATGGAAGATGGAAGGTAACGGATAGGCCTCGCGTGGAGTCTCGAACGATCGCCGATGAGAATCGCCGACAACGGCCAGGGTACTCTCTTTATCGAACGGTCGAACCGTTTTCATACAGAGAACGCTTTGTTGTCGCGATATGAATTGCCTCTTGATTGCTTCCAAGTACTCGCGCCGCGTTCGCTCGATCATCCGTTTGGATCCATCGCGCCGCGTCTACCCGAATTCTTGGATCGCTATCGCGCGCGTCGACTTTCCCTCGATCGGTGTGGAGAGGAAATTGGAAGAATTTACGGGACCGGCGTTCGCCTCGGACGTGGCATAAGGCGGATAAACGATCGGAGGGAAAAAGGCGATGGCGCGTGGAAGGGAAGCTGACGAGAGAGCGATGACACTGGCGAACGCGATTCGATTTAACGAGGAGCGCGTAGAGGTGGCGCGTGACGGATAGACAGGGCCGTGGTTGCACGCGCGTTAAACGGGTTAAAGGGGTGATTCGATCAACAGCTTCGACGTTGCTCCTGCGAGCGTACGCGCGCTCGCCATTCCCTGGAAAACGCGTCCCGCGAAACCATGAATGGCCAGCACCACCGGTCTTCTCGTCTCGTTCTTCTCTCGCTCTTTGTCTCTCTCTCTCTCTGTTTGTCTGTCTCGGGTGGGTCCGGCGGAGGCGAAGAGCTAGGAACCGCGAGAGGAAAGGAAAAGGGAGATTTTAATTTGTAACTTTGCCTCTTTTTAGGATGCAAAAGCTTCTTCAAGAGAAGCGTGAGGAGAAACCTAACTTACTCGTGTCGAGGGAATAGGAACTGTCCCATCGACCAACACCATAGGAATCAGTGCCAGTTTTGTCGATTGAAAAAGTGCCTGAAGATGGGCATGCGCCGGGAAGGTACGTACCGAATGATTTCGATCGCGACTCGCTCTTCGCGTTTCCAAGCGATCGAGGAGAATTCCGTCCAAGCGTCTCTCGCTCTCTCCCTCTCCCTCTCTCTCTCTTTCTCTCTCTTATGCGCGCGCGCGCGCGTTAAAATAGAGCAATGGCTGCGCGAATCGCGCGCACCGATGCGCATCACCGTCCCGTAAGATCAAAGTTCAACGAGGCGGAAACGTTTCTATTTATTTGCTACGGATTCTCGAGGCATCGTACGAGCGGGAGAGCGGGTGCTCCGGCGCTGGCCAGCGCGCGAGCATCCTTGGAACTCGTCGCTTTAACGCGGCACAAGTGCGCGTATTTATATCCGGACACGTTCTCGATTCGGTCGCGCTCGAGTTCCTCACCTTCTGCTTTCGGACAGAACGCGTCCGTGTATACCTTTCCTCCCGAGCGCTGCCTCGTCCACCGTTCTCCGCTTCTCTCCGTACGTACCCTCGACCTTCCGACTCGGCGCGGTCGCGCGAGGATCGGGCCCCGCTCGATCGCAGTCGCGATCACTGCCGCGATCACGAAAACCCCGGAAAGGTTCCCACGCCTTTCCCTTTCCGCGGATTCTTCCTTTTTCCTCTCTCTCTCTCTCTCTCTCTCTCTCTCTCTCTCTTTTTCTCTCTCTCTCCCCGAGTTGTTCGTTTATGCCGAGATAACATCTGACCTTGTTAGAGCACGCACGAGCTGCTGCTGCTGCTGGTCACCGACTCGGACAGACCAGGTGTACTACTACTACTACTACTACTGCTGCTGCTCGATTCTCTTCTCCGGCGTGTTTCCCTTGGCGTTGGTTTCAAGTCACAGCAGAACGGTGACCGCGCGTCGACCGCGGCGCGTTTAGCCGAGCGAAGCGTGCATTTTCCGAGAAGCGAGCGCCGAGGAGAGAAATTCGGAGGAAATTCGGTGGAACGATTATCCCACGCGTTAGCTCGCGGTTCTACGGCGTTGGCGCGATCCCGACTCCTCTCACCGGTAGATACCATCTGACCTTGTTCGAGACGTACGTGAGCGAGACGGTCGTCGACACGAACGGTCAGGGAGCAGCAGCAGCAGCAGCAGCGCGGTCCGAAGAAACTGGCCGATCCTAGGATACACGTCCGCGGGTTAAAGCGGACGGTGTGTCGATTAACACCGAGTGCCCGGTGGAAAAACGAGCGCGATATCTACCGGATTCGATCGAGACACACACGCGGCGGCACGTATACCCTAGATCGCGGGGAGAACCTTGAACCGCGATCGCTGACGCGGTTGTTCGCGCGAGTAGTCGGCCCGACGAGGCACTTGGTCGCGTTTTTCCCACGAGAAGGTGACCCGAGTTTTCTGCCCTGTCGCAGCGACGTCCGCTCATTATCCAGGATGATGCCTCGGCTTTCGACGATAATTCGAAACGTTCGCCAGCTCGCTGCCAGGGCACGCAACTCTCTACCCACACCGCGTGATTCCTCGCGAGCAAAGGGGTCAGGTTAGCTCGAGGTTCCACAGAGAGAGAGAGAGAGAGAGAGAGCGACAAAGGTGATCTAGGGGACGGTTAGGGGACGAAATATCGCGTGGAAAACGGCGACGAGGGAAAGGAGGAATGGGCGAGAAGAAAACGCGCGAAAAGAGGAAGAAGAAGAAGAAGAAGAAGAAGAAGTAAGGAGAAGCGTGGAAGGCAAAAAGGCGGCGCGCGGCAGAGGCTGTTTCGAGCGGCGAAGCGAGGCAACGAGCCGTGGCGCGGCGCGGTGCGACGCGGAGCGGAGAAGGCTCGTCGGCGCAAGGCTCGACGCGGCGAAACGGGGCGAGGTAGGGGGCTAGAAGAGGTTGCGGCCGAGGGGGGTGGAGGGCGGACGGGGTTCTGCCGGGGCAGGAGGGGGCGAGTCGGTGGTCCGAGGTCAGCGGGGTGCATGACCTTACCTCGGGGGCCCCTTCCTTCCGTGGGGCCCCCGAGGCAGACAGGATGCGCTCAAGATTACCCCGCAGATACTGTCCGCGATGATTACAGAAATCTAGGAAGCCGCTCAATTTAATTAACCCTTAATTGCGACTGCCCGAGGAGAAGGTACACGTTTAGTGCAACTGTCTGCCAGTCCTTTCCTCCTCCGCCCCCTCTTGCTAGTCGTCT
>NW_016908532.1:930166-1012533 GCF_001483705.2 Eufriesea mexicana | reverse complement strand
CCCCCGTAGAACGCACCCCTCCGCCACGCGCGTTCCTCGCCGATACGAAAGCCATTTTCCACGAAAAAGATTCCTCGATCCCGGAAATGCCGGACGCGATCGAGCGATCGATTAAACGGCCAAGGTAATTGCGCGCTCGCGCGCCCGCGCGCGAATCGGTGTTATTAGGAAATTCTCGACAGAGGCCGATATATCTGGCGAACGAGTGGCGGTATAGGAAGAAGAGATACGGAGTCGGCTATAGGGTAGAGACGCCGGTGTGCCAAGGTGGATTTCACTTATCTCTCAGCGTCGAAGCATGCCGCGCGGCATGCCGATGCAACGACGATGGCCATTATAGCCGCATTAACTGAAATTAGACATTGTTTCCCTTGCCGGGTTGTGGAACGATGCAACAATGGGAGGACGACGAAGGCGGATAGTCGGGCTGCTCGAACGAACGTTCGGGGCAAACCAAAATGGATGAGAAGGTGGAAAGGACGGGAGAATGCGAAAAGACTCGGGCGCGAGCGAGACGGAGCGAGATGGAAAAAATTACGCGAAGCCAACATACGGAGAGGAGGGTGGAGGGATGGGAGACATAGACAGAGAGAGAGAGAGAGGGGGGGAGAGAGAGTCTGCTCTTTCGCTTCTTACCGTTTCTTTTTCATCTCGTGCTCTCCCTCTCTCTCTCTACTTTCCTCCCTGTCCCTATCCTCGGTGTCTACCTTTCTCCCCAGTGTGCGCCGAGAGGAGAGATTGCCGATATTACGGCAGGGTCAGGATCGTGACTTTAATCAATTAGCGAGGTTTCTCGGACCCGGGAAATGATTAGTAATCCGACTGACGGTCGATTCTTGATCCTCTGCACACGACGGAGAGATTCTTCGTCCGACCGCCCTCGGCGATATCATCCTCCGTGCTCGAGTTCGCGTACGAAACTCTCGGCTCGATAACGTCGGGCCAAAGCCTCGTCGTCCCCGGGGAGTGTCGGAACGAGAGACCGCCAGTCGGTGGCCTGGCCGGCCATCGAGCCAAGTTTGATAAATGCCGGCGTCCGCGAGATTTTTCTCCGCTATCTCCGCTCGAACCCCGATAAAACACCGCTTCGCCTATCCGCTACTTCGCTCCCCTTATCCTCCCATCGCTGCCGATTTTTCCACCAGTTTCTCCTCCGCTTTCTCGCGCTACGCCATTTGCATTCGCGATGCATCCGACGTTCACGTCGCGAAACACTCCGCGAATCGATTCCGTGCAACCGCCTGCCGGACGGACGGACATTGCCGGTGCGCGACACCCGGAGAAGGAAAACCGACGAGGAAAACGGGGTTAGGGGAGGTGGTGCGACGATGGTATCGGAGAAGGAAGAAAATCGCGTGTTCGCGAGGTCACGAAGAGAAGCTTACGAAGAGACGGAGCGAAGCGTTGGCCGTATTTACCCGCATAATCTCTTTCCGAGCATTAAAATACAAAGTAGGCGCATTACCATGACAAAACTGTCGTCGGGTCAAGAGTACCTGACACCGTTCGTGGGGGATTGCGATCGGAACTCGGGCTCGTTATGCATATTCAGAACGGTGCAAGGTCCACACGGTTGCGCGTATTACCCTTTGTTCGTTCCCCCTGCTCGACATCTAGGCAAATTTTACGAAAGGCTCGCGCGCCTCGTGCTCGTCCCCTTTCTTCTCGTCATCCCGGTCGTTGCGACCACTTTTATTCTCGCCGCGAGAACCATCCGCGCGATCCACGCAGGTGTCGGTTAGCACAGAAGCTCGTCTCGGCGCGCGTTGCCGAGGAAAACGCGGGCAACGCGCTCGGGTTCGTTCTTCGAGCGAGGAGAAACGACCTTCGGGGCCCGGCAGAGCTCTCGCGCGATCAGAATGTGAAAGTTCACTCGGAAAAGGCGGTCAACTACGTTCAGGCCTACGTTAGTCCGCTTTGCGCACACCCACCGACACGCTCGTACGCTCTTCTATACCTCCGAGCGCGCGTGCGCACACACACACACACACACTCTCTCTCTCTGTGTATGTGTGTTCGTTTTCTCTCCGTTCCGTGGCTTGGACGATCGCTCTTCCTCCTCGTTGCTCGCGGTTTTCCGCAACGACCGAGCGTAGATCGCCGAGATATTCGATTCTTTTCGACGCCTCGCCGACTTTTCTTTCACGGTCGCTCGGCGAGGAAACGCGCGGTGTACAAAGACTTGCCGGTACCGCGGAAAGGTCAACTCGGGGAACGAAACGAGATCGCGCGCGGAGAAACACGGAGGAATATCGGCGAACGGGTTTCCGATGGATGGAAAATACGACGCGTTCGCGAGGATGGGAACGACGGGCAAGAGGAACGGGGGGGGAGGTAAAGGGGCAAAAGGATGAAGCGAGAGCGGAGCGAGTGGTTGAGAGAAAAGTAGGAAGAGGGGGACGGTATAGGCAATTATGGGCGGAAAAAGGAGCGCGATGCAAATATCAACAGCCGTTAACTCGTAAAACTCACCTGCCTTGCGTCGCGAACCAGTCCCCGATAGACGTGGGCAGATATACTCGCCTAACCCAGACGGTTCGCGCGCGCCTCGCGCAGCGCCGTTAGCGATGCCTACGAGAACCTTCCAACCGCGTATCCGAGACGGTTCGCATCGCGAACCTACATAGATACCTCTCTCTCTCTCTCTCTCTCTCTCTCTCTCTCTACCGGGGGAACGCGTGTGGTTGGAGAAAATTTCGGTCGGTCGAGGCCCGAAGAGCGAGGCGAAGGAAACGAAACGCGGTGGATTGGAGTCCGAGAGATGTACGAAGGATTTCCGAGGGTCGCGCAGGGAACGAAAGAAGGAGAATCGGAGTGAATCATGGTCCGAAAGTAGCGGCGACGAGAGCCTTGGCGGCGGGAAGGGGAACGATTTGAAAGACAGTAGGTCAAAAGAGCGTTCCGTCGGCCGCCGCGAGGCGGAACGAAAGAAGGACATCGCTGGAAGAAATTCTTTCGCCGGGAGAGTCCCACGCGATCGGGGCGATTTCAGGGTCGGTGCCGGGGGTCCGAAAAGGCGACCGAAGGGTCCGTTTTCACGGGAACGCGAAGCGGAACGGAAGAACGCGTACCGATTCGTGGCTACCGGTCGCGACGGCGCGGACTCGTGGTGGACCGACCGGGCATGCGCGATCGACCAAGGACCGGCCGACGACTCCCACGTTCGACGCGTCTTTCGCACACGCGAGCCAGACCGCGAGGGACCGCGCAATTTGCGAAGATAACCGTGGAAAGCTAAACGCCGTGCTCTACGAACAGGTCGTTTGCGAATCGAAGGAGAACGGAGTGGGGGGAGCGTGGAAGAAGGAAGAAAGGGGATATTAATAACGCGGCGCGTACGCCCTCCTCCCCTCTTCTCTTGTTTCTCTTTCTCGAAACACGCCCGATCCCGTCCACTCGCTTCCCGTTTCGATCACCGACTCGTTCTCGTTCCGTTTTGTCTTCTCTCGTTCTACCCCTCGTTCGTCCCTATAACCTTCCTCGCGAGCTTAATGTTGCTCGCATAACGTAAGATCATCGTACACCGTCGAATAGCATGCGAGCCGAGGCCTCGCCGCGAGCAGGCACCGTGGGAATGTTAGGCGGGCCCACTGGCCGCGCGCGCTGCCCTCTCTCTTTCCTCTTCTCTCTTCGTTTCTTCTGCCTCCGCCGCTTCTATCCGTTCTCCTATTCCTTTCCTTCCTTCCTTCCTTCCTTCCTTCCTTCCTTCCGCTCATCTCTCTCTCTCTCTCTCTTTCTCGTCGCCGCTTCTATCCGTTCTCCTATTCCTTTCCTTCCTTCCTTCCTTCCTTCCTTCCTTCCTTCCTTCCGCTCATCGCTCTCTCTCTCTCTCTTTCTCTCTTTTTTCGTTATCGACGCGTCCGAACGAATCTCGCACACCGTATCCGGTGTACCTTTCCCTTTCGAATGGTTCGCGTGTCGGTCGTGTCGCGCGTGGAATAGACCGCGATCGCCTGGCGCGCGTTCGCGAATCCACTGGAAACGAAACTATGCGAGGGATTGGACAGCAATTGGCGGAAGGTTTGGGTAACGCGCGTGGTCAGAGGGCGCGCGCGATGGTCACCAAAGTTGGCCACGCAGTGGACCTTCCTATCGCCGTGGTTAACGAGCGTTCCGTGACCGTGCACGCTGTCGGTCCTTTGCCGCGAAACGATCGGAGAAACGAACGGCGCGCGAGTGTGACGAAGGGAGAAAGGGCAGTGGTGGTCTGGTGGAGTGAAATGGGAATCGGGAAAATCGGCGACGGGATAGAGTGTGCGGGTAGATGAGCGCGCGGGCGGTTAAGGCCGATATAACCCGTGGAATCAACGGCTACGGGATAATGGGCTCTGACCGGCGGGGGACGGCGGCGGGGAGGGGTGAGTGGGACGCGACGCAACGTTCGTTCTCTAGTCGTTGGTAATAGCGAGCGCGAGCGCAAGGCCTAGGGTAGTCGGCGACGGAGCAAGCCGGTAACCTTCTTTCCGGCGAAATTATCATAATGGCTCGGAACAGAAGCATGGCCCGAAGCGACCTCCGCTCGCTCGAAAACTGCCCGTACGATGCATGCTCTCGCCGGCATCTTCCCGACCAGTGCAAGGGAGCGAGAAAGAGAGGATAGAGGTCTAACAGACGACTCTCGAGAGCGTCGGATGTAAGCGCGTGTGCTCGCTCGAACCCGCCTTGGTTGGCCTGCCGGGCCAACGTCGACTATACACACACTTCCATACCTCTCGCACGGTAATTACGTGACGTATTAATACCAGTTATTCCGCGTCGACTGGTTCTCTCGGCCCGTCTCGATCCGCAGGTGTATTTCGGATCTCTTTCTCCTTCTCCGCTATCTCTTCCTCTCTCGCGCGTGCGCTTCTTCCCTCGCTTCCCGAGCTTTTTCATCTCTCTCTCTCTCTCTCTCTCTCTCGCTCCCTCTTCCTCTTTCTCCGTCCTTTTGCCTTCTCCTTTCCCTTCTTTGCATCTTTATCTGCTTCTCCCTCGTTCTCGCTTCGATCCTTTTCCCGTCCGCGCGTACTCTTCCAATCGCGGTGGATTCGTTCTTTCCCGGTTCCCCGGGTTCTGCGACGACTTCTCGCAGTCCTCCCACGAACCGTATCTACATACCCGTATACATAGGTACGACGTACTCGCTCCGTCGGTTAATGTCGAGGGAACGCGAAAATATCCTTCCGATACGTCGCGTGGTCGCGTTGGGGGAAGACTCTCGTCGAACGAACGAACGAACGAACGAACGAACGGTAATATCGGGGGAAATTTTAAAAGGGGTATCTCGAGATTGGAGATTCGTTCGTTCGGTATGGTATCGAGGCAAAGGTGCATATCGCGCAGTGCCGTATACATGGAGTGCACGAGCGTGCGAGCGAGCGAGCGAGCGAGCGAGAGAGAGAGAGAGAGAGAGAGAGAGAGAGAGAGGATGCAGAGGATGGAGATGGAAGGAAGAGAAGAAGGAGAACGTTAGGCGATCGGCGAGCGTAACCTCTCGGTATGTTGGTCGGTCTCGGTAACGGGACGACGATACGGAAATCTTAATAGCATCGACTCGCCGCGCGGCACTTCTCACCGGCCGCCTACTCTTTGCCTTGCCACCTTCGAGCCGGAACTGGTGCCCGCGGGGACGAGCACCCGCTTATTAGCCGCGTAAAAATCACTCCACGCGATGTTGCATCGGCCACGCGATACGCGCTCCTTTCTCCTCTCTTCGGCCTCGCTCTCTCTTTTCCACTGCTCCTTTTTTCCTCTTCCCGCTGCTTCTTTTCCTCTTGTAGAGCCGATTCGACGCGTTCGCGGCGCGCGATACGACGACCGTCTCACGCGGAAGGAAACCCATCTCGATCGATCGGTGGACGTTTTATCGAGGAAAAAAAACCGTGTCGCGCGTTCTTTTTTTTTTCTTTTTTTTTTTCCCCGCTCGCGATGATGCAACCCAGTTGGAAAGCCAGGACACGGCGGGGGTGGGGAGTGGGATGGTCGAAGGGAATCGCGGCGCGCAAAAAGAAAGACGTACGAAAAACGTTAGGCCGGTGGTAGGGGGCGCGAGCGAGCGCGAACGTGCGCGAGGGAAAAGAAAAGAGCGGGAGAGAGGAAGAGAGAGAGAGAGAGAGAGCGAGAGAGCGAGAGAGCGAATAGGTAGGTAAGAAGCCGTGGTAAGGAGCTCTCTTCCCATCATTAGGCCGTTTGGTTGCGCGGGACCGCCGCAGGGTTTTACGTAGGTGTTTATTTATCGTCGGAGGCTGCACACGCGGAGAATTAGTACCGGCCTGTATAATCTCTATTTGGAGTAATTATCTCGCAAACGTTAATGGATCTTCCGCTAAGGGTCGAGGACGACGTAGGACGAAGCGGTTTCGATTCCAAAGGAGATTCCGGGGTTTCTTCGAGCGATCGAACGCCAAACGGATAATAATCCGGCGGCTTTTCGCGTGGACTCGCGGCCGGCCACGATCCGAACGAATAGAGAGGAAACTCGCGGCGTCGGCGGTGGTGGGGCGCCGAGTGGAAAGGCGCGAAAATGGCGGAGATTCGAACGGGCAATCTCGAGCGTAAGAGTAGGCTTTCTGAGCGACTCGTTTCGTTGCACGCCACGCGCGGTTATGGCGATATACACGGCGACGTGTACAACGCGTATAATCGACGACCCAATGACCTCGTGGCGATGTTCATGTAGGTCGTAACCGTCACCGTCACCGTTACCGTCGAGCAGGCGAATCGTCGGTGAGGCGAACGCGCCGCGTTCGCGTTACTCGTACGCGTGTTATCGTCGCGCGTTTTACCCGTAGAGAAATCGGGAAAAGCGGGAAACTCGACATGGGTGGCGGTGTCGAGCGGTATCGTGGAATCGCGTGAAATTTCCTAAGCCGTGTGTCATAGCCGCTAATGAAATTCCATTCCGCGCGCGGCATTCCGTGCGCGCGATCGTCTTAATCAACGCGCTGTCGCTAGGAAGGAAAAAAATTAGCATTTTAAATCACGCGCTCCGCGGGTGCTCTTACTCTCCTTTTTCTCCGGGCCGACTCGGTCTGCTGCCCCCACGTCCACGGACGGCCACGTCCAGCTCAACCCTTACCCCTGTCATTCCATTCGTCTCTTCTCGCGCGCTTTCAATCCTTCTTCTGTCCCTCTCGTTCCTTCGTTTTCACCTCGACGTCGTCCTCGTAATTCGCTTATTATCGAACGCGTACGGAAGATTGATCGTCGTTTCTCGATGTTTATAATTATTTTGAACGATGCTCGCCGCTCGTTGCGCGTCGCGAGCCCGCAGACGGATATTCCTCTGAAATACCAACTCTCTCTCTCTCTCTCTCTCTCTCTCTCTCTCTCTCTCTCTCTGCTCGTCTTTTTCTCCTTTCTCGTTGCATCCTCGTCTATTTCGTTTTCCTGACCCATCCCGCGTTCAATCGTCTCTGGCCGGAGCTGCACCGACCGCGCCACGCTCGGTGCAACAGCGCGTCGGCATCATCAATCCACGTCCGAGGATCTCTCTATGGCCGCGCTCTCGGCTCGGCTCGGCTCGGCTCGGCTCTGCTCTGCCTCTCGCGCGACGCGCTTCTCCGCGGCGGAGCCGGATGGACGGCGCGGTGTGAGCGGAGGGAGACGAAACGGTATCGACGCGACGAGGAATTTTCTCGAACTATCGTCGGGTGGCGACCGACGTCGAGGCGTCGCGAAAAAATTCCTCGGTCGTCCGATCGACGTGGACTTTGCCATCGGAGCCGAGCTTCACAGCCATCGCGCCGATAACTTTATCGAGTGGTCGTCGCGGCGTTTTTTTCCGAGAATTCGCGTCGTCTCTTCCGCCAAGCGAACCGCGTAACGATCCTTGTTGCCGTCCCGATATCCGCGTCACGATTCGCGTCGCCATAGCTCCGCGAACCGGTCCCGCGCTCTCTTCGTAATCTAAACGCCACGGTTTCTGCCGTTCCCCGCGATTTTGGAACAAAAAATCCAGCCTGTCGATAAAGCGGACGCGCGTAATCGCGGCACCGTTGGCGGCAATCTCGCGACCTTTCACCCCGCGCCGTGGAATCACGAGCGGCTGTCGCGAATCGACGAGATTTAAGGATGTCGGTTAACGAGACGCGCGACGCGTATACGTTGCCCGGTAATTGGGGGGGGGGGGGGGGGGGGGGGGTGTCGGGTCGCGTTCGCTCGGTACGGTTCTCGGTTCGAGATGCGCGACCGGAATGCTCGGAGGTCGCGGCGAACGAGCGGGTAGCGGATGTCGAAACGATCGGGTTCGCTGATCGCGACGTACGAATTTCCCGCGAATTCTTTTCCGCTCGAGCGAGCGACGAAACGAGTATCCGTGTTCGGGCCGGCCGGTAACGGTACCGAGTCCTCGGCGTGGTGGTAGCAGCGAGCAGCAGCGAGCAGCCTCGACTCTCGCGAGAGGCCCTCGGTGTGTAAACGAAATAACAGAGTCCGGCGAATCGGTGGAAGCGGTTTCTGAGCGGGCATTCGGCTAACCGAGAGAAAGAAAGTCACGAGTCGTTTAGCCGCGTGTTATACCGGTCGCTAGAACCCGTAAACCACGTCCCGAACGAGCCTCGGGACTGGCGTTTTTTAGTCCGCGGCAAAGCAGGGTGGGCGAAGAAGGAAGAGATAGAGGAGACGACGACGACGACGACGACGACGACGACGACGGTATTCGTTAGCCGCGGGGCGGAGGTTGGAATTCAGGCGTTGCGCAGCGGGGTGTCGTTGCTGGTCGAGTCTCGGGAGAACAGGGAATAGCGAGTAACCGAGACCGAGACGAGAGAGAGAGAGAGAGAGAGAGAGAGAGAGAGAGAGAGAGAGAGAGAGAGATTGGACGTTAGGATTTCTGCGATGGTTGGCGCGTACGAGGAAAGGTCTAGGCGAGGGAGTAGGACAAGCGCGAGAACACGACGAAAGAAGCGAAGTGATCGATTGATGTAGTGTGTTCGTCTGTTGCAGCCGTACAAAGGGGTCGAGTGCCACCGTCGCAGCCGTCGCTACCAGGTTTGCCGGGACAGTTTGCCCTGACGAACGGCGACGCGGTCGCGTGTGCCAGCCTGAACGGTCATTCTTACCTCTCGTCGTACATAAGTTTGCTGCTGAGGGCAGAACCGTATCCGACCTCGCGATACGGCCAGTGTATGCAACCGAACAACATCATGGGAATCGACAACATCTGCGAGCTCGCGGCGAGATTGCTGTTCTCGGCGGTCGAGTGGGCCAGAAACATCCCGTTCTTCCCGGACCTTCAAGTCACCGACCAGGTTGCCCTGCTCAGGCTAGTTTGGAGCGAGTTGTTCGTGCTAAACGCGAGTCAGTGCTCGATGCCTCTCCACGTGGCGCCGTTGCTCGCCGCAGCCGGTCTTCACGCTTCCCCCATGGCGGCGGATCGCGTCGTCGCCTTTATGGACCACATCAGGATCTTTCAGGAACAAGTGGAAAAGTTGAAGGCTCTGCACGTCGACTCGGCCGAGTACAGTTGCCTCAAGGCCATCGTCCTCTTCACCACAGGTAAACCAACGTTACCATTTTTTTTCTTTCTCTCCTTTTTCCTTTCTCTCTCTCTCTCTCTCTCTCTCTCTCTCTCTCTCCCTCTCTCTCTCTATTTCGCTGGGATTCGACCGGGAGAGTCGGACTGGGCGAAGACGGAGAGATGGGAGAGCCGTGGAGATGACGGCGCGTGGAACAATACGAACGGATAGGCCGTCTTTCTCGTAACTGGCGTGGTGGCGTGTGCGCACGGCGCGGCGATAGCATCGGCCGTGTAGAGGAGGACGAGGCGCACCATCGCGGACTCTCGTGGTCGATCCTGGACGAGCTTAGAGAAGCTTAGAAAGGGGACAATGCCGGTGGACGCAACGTGGTTGCGCGAGCGGTGGCAGGGCCGCCGGAAGAACTCCGATCGCGACGGTCTCTTGACGCGCGCCGCTCGTTCGTAGCTTCGTCTAATCGACGCGAACATTACACGACTGTCATCCAGACCACCGCGATTCTAGCCGACGTACCCGACACACAATACTCGTCCACGCCGCGCGGCGATCGTCATCGAACCGCGCGCCGGGGACAATGCTCGCGTTTCTACTTCCCTTCCTAACCTCTCTCTCTCTCTCTCTCTCTCTCTCTGTCTCTGCCTTTGGCGATGGATCGCGCGAATTTCCCTCGTCGCGATTTCGAAATTTCCACGCGGAAAGATGACCGACCTGTTGCCGTTAGAAATTGCCGTCTTGAGGGAAAAAGGTCGGATGGACGACACCGATAGGTTTCACGGTGGTGGGTCCGCGAACGGAACGCACGCGCGTTCGGGTTTTAGGGCGAGCACGAGGTTGGCCCATGCTAAACCCTCTCGTCCCGTAGATACGGGGACAAGCGACTATTTATTTCCGTGCTATATGGCCGCGCTTAGCTCGGTTTAGCTTATGCTAATGTCCCGTTTCTCGAGCTTTCCCCTTCCATCCCTGCGCGCTCGTGCTGCCCTCTTTTTCTTCTTTTCCTTCGCCAATCTCTCGTCGAATCTTCTCTTCTTCTTCTTCTTCTTCTTCTTCTTCTCGTTCCTTTTCATCCGAGGGTCCCTGCGTGGATCCCTTTGCGGTTCGTGGCACGCGGGACCCTGCGCCACCCTGTGCGCGTCCGTGTCCGAAGAGCCCGGAGATCTCGCGAGATAGGCCTCGGACTCG
Organism: Eufriesea mexicana; assembly: GCF_001483705.2. Lineage (NCBI taxonomy): Eukaryota > Metazoa > Arthropoda > Insecta > Hymenoptera > Apidae > Eufriesea > Eufriesea mexicana. The sequence continues at coordinate 1,001,893 of NW_016908532.1, read as the reverse complement.
GAGAGTCTGGACGGTCTTGCGTAACGGCGAAGGAAATCTCGCGAAGCGTCCAAAGGCTGGAGCAACTTTCGCCGACGCGAGACGGCTATCGTTTTTTCGTAGGCCTGGCAAATCGCGGATCACGCGTCTAATTGTTCGGATAAAACGGTGGAACGAGGGCACGGTACGTAAAGTACGTTTAGCCGACTAGATGGAGCGTGGCTGCGCGGTTCGGCTTTCTCCCGTGCACACTCGGTGACGCGGAAACGCGCAACCGGCGCATCGTTCTCGATCTCGCGTAGTCGCCGCGCGTTTTCTCTCGTCGTCCTCCTCTCGTGCTCGCGCGCATCGACAACCACCTTCGCGAACCGTTCCGAGCGGTCCCAGCGCGAAACGCAGGATCGTCGCGAGAACGGTTCCGGGCCACCCCGTAGAAACGCGCGCGTAGCCGGTGTGCCCGCGGATATATTCGCGGCTAGCTACGGTACCAAGGCGTATCTCGATGGGAAACGCTCCCACGATTACGTGGCACGCGATTCCTCCACGACGACCCGCGTACTCGCCGCTTTTCCGTTTCGACGAAACGCGCGGCCGCGAATCTCGCGGATTATTCGTAGCGACGAGAAGGCTAAAGAGCATCGCGAAGCGGACTCGCAAACGGGGACACCGCGGGGACGACGACGAGGAGAGAAAGTAAGCAGGATCGTGGCTCGCTCCGACTCGCCGGACCGACGCGTATACGTTCTCGTTCGGCGAGATGGTCGGCGGGGGGCAACCGGATTTCGAGCTAATCTCCGTCTTCTCTCTTTTTCTATCCACCGGGGGGCTGGGGCGGCAGAGAGGCCTGGCGCGGGCGTGAACCGCGCGCGGGTCGGAGAGCGACGGAAAGAGGTCGAAAACGGGACGCGGACGGGAATGTCGGTCGCGACGGCGTCGGTGGTCGGCGGAGGATCAAAGTGGCAGAGAGGAGAGGAACGGCTGCGAGGCCAGGCCGGTAACCCAAATCGAAGGGAAATCCGCGAGTGACGGGAATAACGCGCGCGTGTCGTCGGAACACGACGGAGCGGCGATCGTTAATATCGCCTAGCCGTGTTTCCGCGGCCGCAGCCGCGTCCCCGATCCTACCGGCGTATTATTGACGCGTTTATCGTCGTCGTTATTATCGCCGTCTGTCGTTCGCGCTCACCTGTTAACCTCGGATAATTTATCGACGCGGCGAAACCGTGCGCGCGGACAGGAAGAGAGAAAGAGAGAGAGAGAGATGAACGACGGACGGACGCGTTGTTCGCACCGTTACGGGGTGCAACGATCGACGGTCCATCGGGACACGCGGGTTCCTCCGGATCGGACGGAACGATCGCGTAGGAGAACAACTCGACGGAGATTCGTTTGCGCGAGGCGCGCGTAGGTACGAGCGGGAGAATATAATGGGGAGGACTAGAAGGAGGCATAGGAAAGGGATGAGCAGCGGAAGGGAGGGCGACGCGTTATCTGCGAAGCCGGGACCACGAGCAGCGAGCGAGTTCGCGGTCGGTTCTCTATCGGGCGCATTGTTGCTCGGTGTCGAGTCGGGGTCGCGTTCCCCAACCCTCGACTTTGAGAGCGTTACCCATTTTCCTTTTATTATCTGCCCTCGGTTCGCATCCGTGCTCGCTGCGTGGATCGAAAGCGGACCGAGTCTCGCGACCCGTTTCCACCGTTTCTCCGGCCGGCAAAAATGCAAACGCGTTTGTGACGTTGGCGAAAAAGCGACGAGAGAAGCGACGAGAGGAGCGCGAAGAGGAATGGCGGAGCGGAGGTGGCGGAGGAAGTTGGTCGGTCCGCGCGAGCCTTATCGGCGTATCGCAGGGCAAAGGGTTGCCCCGGTATTAGAGTAAGCCACGGTATTAACCTCGGAGTTTAATATAAACGACGGTAGCCGGGACAAGGCGTCGTTTCGGGATGGCGAGGGTGGCCACGTGACCGTCGGACAATGCGAGCCGCTTATCGACGTCCTCGCCGCCGAAACGAACCCTCGGCTTCTCCTCGGTCTCGTACCCACGACCCCCGACCACCCCGGGTACCTAGCGCGATCGCCGAGCGAACCGCGTCCAGCCGAGTCCTCGCTTAACCCGACACCCCGCTTTTCCGTCCGTATTTCCGTCCTTCCACTGCCCCGAAAACTCGCTCGACCGTGATATCGGCCGGCGACGCCGTCCGCGAAACAAAGCGCCCATCCTTTTCACCGATTCCACCGAAGCGGCTCCGGGCAAAGGGTGAATCCGCGACGCAGCGCCGGAATTTCACGTCCGCGACCGTATCTCCTTATCGAGGCGAGGAAAAAACCAAACGCCAGCCTTCTCGCGCGCAGCTTCCGTTCTCCTCCGTCTATCCATCCATCGTGTCGCGGCCCAGTAAATCGCGCCAACGCGCGGAACAGCCCCGTTCGCGATGCAGAATCGGGAAAGGACGAGAAGAACACGGGGCGTAAAGAGAGGAGAGGAACGTTTGTCGATGCGAAGAAGGGATTTTATTTAGGCGCGAGCGTGTTTTATGGCCCCGTTTGACACGGGATGCCGTTAAATATGCGACAGCCGGCTCGGCCTGCTCGCGCGCGCACACGCGCACACCCCACGCGTTCTTTCCCCCTCGTTTCCTATTCTCGCCCGATGTCTCTGTTATCGTTCTCCGAGAGGCAGACAAAGAGAGAGAGAGAGAGAGAGAGAGGGAGAGAGGGAGAGGATCCTTCTATTAACGAGAGCACGCGGGGGGATAAGGTGTCTCTGTCGGTTAGACGGAATGTCGGACGTTCCAGAGTCTTCTACTTTCGTTTCGCGAGAGAAAGGCGCCTCGAAACGGCTGCGGTCGTTTTTTCCACGGATTGCCGGGGTCGTTAGCGTGGTCGAAGCCGGCTCTAAATTAAGAACGAACGCCGGTCCGAATTTGTTGCGCGTGCCAATTTGCGCGTTCGTTGGTTCGACCGATCGGGCCAAAGGTCTTTCTCTTCGCCGAGCGGAGAATTTCGCCGACGGTTCCCTCCGTCGTTTCGCTGGCCCCTGTCCGTGTCCGTTAGACTCTAGGGGGAGAGAATTCCGATTCCAAAGGTGGAAGACGCGGCGGATGGGGCGGTGGTGGAAATTACTCGGGAGGAATTTAACGCGCTAAAAACTGCCGCTGAAACCCGGACCGTTAAAGGGGACGAAAGGAGCAACGATTACGCGCCACGCGTATTCGCCGGATCCTCGCAGCGGCGGCCGAGATAGCGGGAGAGAGTTGGGTGGTGTGCACGCGTGGCATTCCTAGTCCCACATGCCGAGCGGTAACCGTCGGAACGTAGAGAGTCGAGCCGCAGCCTCCTCCACCACCAGACAATATCGCGCATTCACAGATTGCGCTGTCAGGCGGTCGAATAATATTCGGGGTGACACGCCATGTATCCGCTATGCGGTACGCCGACTGGCCTGTATGAGTCAGCATCCCCTAACCGCTCGCTCGCGCGCGCGCGCGCGCCAACGCGCCGTACACCGCTTAGGGCTGCGTCTAAGGGGGTCGCGCGCTGCCGAGAAGAAGCTGCCTGGAGGAAGGAAAGGGAGCCATAAAAAGGAAAACGCGTGGGTTCGACGATGAGAGAGAGAGAGGCGAAACGCATCGGGGTTCTTTTTCGGTTCGAATCAGGAACGAACGAAATCTCTCGTGCCACGGTACCACGTGTCCGTGACCGATCCAATTTTTTCCTCCACGCTTCGATACGCGAACCGCACGCACGCACACTGCGCCACGACTCGGTGTGCCGTAACCCGCACCCGCATCGCGTTCGTCTCAATCAGGAACATCTCCGACTGCGGTATTGGCTTTGCCAACGAGATTCGTCACGCTCCACGCGTCTACTCGACTTTTACGTCGCTCCGAGACTCCTTCCCGCTCCAACCTATTTATTCCGCTTAAAGCGTCTCGCGCCATCTCCAGGAATTTCGGGGTGTTCTCTTCTCGACCGCGAAAAATAGCGAAATCCCAGGGAACCAGGACTCGTTCGTGCTCCCTTCTTCTTCTTCTTTTTCTTCTTCTTCTTCTTCTGCTCGGTCGTCTCATCCTTCTCTCCGTACCGTTTGTCCGGCGAACTTTAATTAATCCGATTTACATGGAGCCGCATCGGGCCTCTCCGTGGCCGTGACAGAACCCCGTTGCGCATACCTCTTCCGTTACTTCCTAATGGGGCACTCATTAGGAGGGAAATAGCCTACCGAAAAGGTGCGCGTTGCGGAGAATTACACGGCCGGTGCGCGTGTTTGGACGGTTGGAAGGAAAAGAGGAGCGAACGCGCGCGGATGCTCGATGGTCGTCGGGGATGTTGGTGACCGTGGATGGTGTCCGAAAAGCGTAACGATTAGAAGACGCGCGCGCGCGCGCGTAATTGGCGAGTCGCGGGAAATCGGCACTGTCCGTCGGTTTGGCGCGTAACTACGCGGAAGGTGGACGCGCGGAGCAGAGCGGAGCGGAGGCGATCCGCGACCGGGATATCCCTCGAGTTCCGCGCCAGTGCCTGGAACGTCAGGCTTTTCGGCGCCAAAGTGTCAGGCCACTGATAAGCCAAAGGCATTAATTTTACGGCAGCACCCCTTTTGCTCTCCGTGCTCCCTACCCGACTAATACAATTACGTTATAACCCCACGCGGACACGATTCTCTCTCTCTCTCTCTTCTTTTCGCTCCGTCTCTCGCCTGCCTTTCGGTGCCGCTCGGTTTCCAACCCCGGTCGTTGCTTTCCTTGGCCGGAAAATTCCTTTCGCCGCGACAGATTCTCGCCCGTCGACGCAGGAACGAATATATCCGGCAAAGTCGCCTAGAGACGAGGCAGTTTTTGCCGCGTCGCGATACCATCGTGTATGCTAATCTCGACTAATTCCGACGGCGAGATTCGCCGGGAACGATCTTGCGCGGGATTACGCGACGGAGGAAGAGGAAAAGGATCGGTTTCCTTTTTGCCGGCCGTCTCGGACACGCGTGGATTCGCGTAAACTCGCAACGAGACTCGGTCGCGTCGGAGATTTGCTCGGGGAATCGCGGCGTTAAAGTGGACGGTGAGAAAAAGGGAGAGAGAGCGTAGGCGGGGTCCGGGGAGAGGAGAAAGAGGAGAGAAGACAGAGAGAGGACAAGCGGGTCGAGCGAGGGTTAAATAATCTGATTAGCCGGTCTCACTGACCGTCGAGCGAAGTATGGAAATGAAGGGCATTCATTGGACAGCGGCTAGTACATCGGCGGTCGCGGGGATCGAGCATCGGGAGGGTGCCGAAAAGGGTGACAAAGTTAGCCCCGAGGGGGCCGGTTGCGGCTGCGTATACCGACGCGTATACACGGGCCGGTGGACTCGCGACGAAGTGGACGAGAGAGAGAGAGAGAGAAAGTGTCGCGTACCGACAATTAACTAACGAGCAGTTGACACAACTTATCAAATCGTATCGCGTCACGGAGCCCGGCGCCATCGCACCACCGTGCGGAGTAGCCGTGGCCGCCAATTATTCGCGCCGGGACGCGATTTTTCCGCCCATTCCTCGCTCTTCTCTTTCCACCCCCTCGTGGTTTCTGCTCTCGCCGGATCGGCCGTCTAGGAGCCGGTCGAATGCGTGCCGCGCGTGCAACGCCAGACACTGCCCGGTGTGGATGCACGCGATTCCGTAAGAACGCGCACAGGCACGCATCGCTGGTCAGAAGACCGGCACCCGTTACCCGCCTCCTTTTCCCATGCGGTTCGATAAACTGCTCGCGTCTTCTCTTCGACCTCCACGCGCACCTTCGTCGTTCCAGAACGCATCGTCCTTCGATCCCCGAGGTGGAGCAGCAGGAGGAGGAAAGTATATTGGAGCGTAGGTGGGCTCGGATGGAAGCGCGAGAATCAAAGGCAAAGCGCGAATGACGGTTAATCGTAACGCGTGGCACGCGGCACTCTCTCTCTCTCTCTACCGTGCTAGCCGTTTATCGGCTTCCGCGACGACTACGCGCGACACACGGGGGCCCCGTTTCGGAGTTAATCTCGGCCCACGCCACGCTCCGCGAGTAACGCGCTTTGTCTTTCCTCTCTCTCTCTCTCTCTCTCTCTCGTGGTCGGAACGGCGTTGGAAATTGGCAAGATCGTAGAGAGCAAAGGTGTGTTAATCTCGGCCCACGCCACGCTCCGCGAGTAACGCGCTTTGTCTTTCCTCTCTCTCTCTCTCGTGGTCGGAACGGCGTTGGAAATTGGCAAGATCGTAGAGAGCAAAGGTAGTGGTGGTGGTGGTAGTGGTAGCAGCGGCATAGAGCACAGGGTGGCGAAGATTAGGAGGGTGGTCCACGGAAAGAGTACGGAAGGTAGAAACGAGGTCCCGGCGAGCGGAATATCTGGCTTCGCCTCTCGTCTCTCTCGCCGGTCCGTTCGCTCGGATCTCTCGAGAGATTCGAGATGAGAGGGCAGGCCGCCTCGGATCCCGCGAGTGGATAATTATTAATCGTTATTTTCGCCAATCACGGCCGTTTATCTCGAAGCACGCAACGCCAATTATCTATCGGCCGCTCGAGCGGACAAGGAAAGACGACGGAGAGAAGGTCGGACCGGGCGGAAAGAAGAGGGAAGAAGAGGAGAAGGAGAGATAGGCTGCGAAATGCCGGGGAAAAGGGACAGAGTCGGAGAACCGGCGGAACGAAAAGGGAGAGAGAGAGAGGAAGATGAAGCGGATAGGACTAGCTCGGCTCTTACGTAGTTTAGCCGTGTTCTCCTCTTTTCTCCATCTTCTCGATCGACGAACGCGCGCTGTCCAGCTAGAGACGGTGCTTCCAGCTCTGGCAAGCTTTTCCCGGGTGTCTCGCGAACCGGAAGGGAAGAAATCGCGACACGGAGCGTGCAAGGTCAGGACCTCGGGCGATTCGCGCAGGCTCGGTCGATCCTGGATCACTGGCGCGATATCGCCGATCGATCGTACGAGGAGGAGCTGGCCTATCTCTCCGTCGAGATATTCGACGACGAGTCGATGTCCAGGGGTCTCCTCTGACGCAAAACGCGGCGCGATGTCGCAACGCGGATTCGCACGCGCGACTATTTTTATCGCGTTCTTGCCACCGATTTCACGACATCCGCGCGACCGCGACAAACCGGTTCGTTTTTTCGCTCATCGGCCGATCCACCGATTACGCGCCTTTCCTACTTCTCCGCGCTCGATCTTTCGTCTTTTCTCGAAATCGGAGCGCTCCGCGGAAGGAGCAGCTCTCTCGCGCTCGCTTTGTTCCTCGTTGCAACGTCGTAATGGCGCGTTGGTAGATTATTAGTCACCGTGAATCACGACAAAGTCGAGGTCCGCAACCGAGAACGCCGGTTTCGAAACCAGTACGAGCGTACCCCGTGCGTCGCTGGCAACTTGGCGGTTCGCGACGCTCCGCACTCCACCTTTCACGCCGTCCGAATCCTAACTTTTCACCTCTTCCTGCCTTATTTTCGCTCCTCTTCTTAAACGCTTACCACCCGTCCGTTTCTCTCAATTTTCCGTCGAAGAAACGGCGGAGCCGTGAAACTTGGCGGAGAGCGAAAATTCCGAGACGAAATTGTGGAAGGGAAGCCCAACCTATCTGCTCGGTCACGAATCCCCGCGCTCGAACCCCAGTTGGGTCGCTAAATCTAATATCGTCGCTGAAGGGATCATCGCGGAAGATCGAAGGATCGCGTAACACGCGCGGAGGAATATTAAAATTAGCGAACGAAGCAGGGTCCTCGACGCGGTTGTCGATACGTTCCTCGCGAAACGTTCCCCAGTGAAGATGCAATCGGTAACACCCCGGGGTTGCGCGTTTCGTAAATTCTCACGGCACGACAGACTGGAATCGCTGCCGTGTACCGTTTAACCCTTTGCACCCGGAGTATCGCTCGCAGGCACGGGCAATATTTGGCATTGCGCTGCAAGTACCCCTCTCGTTGGATGGTTTGCTCGAACGCAAATTTTTCTCGGTTGTGCTCCGTTTCTCGACTCTCTCTCTCTCTCTCTCGCGCTTTCGACTAATTCGGCGTAATTTTTCGCGGAACGACGCGGCGACGGTTTCTCGTTGGTTCCGGGAGCGCGATCGCGAGCAAAGACGGGCCGATAAAACTTGTCACTTAGCCGAGAGTACGGGAAACCCCTTTCGGACCGCGAAGGGGAACCGCAAAGTTTCGAGAGCAGCGGCCGGCGTTTGTTCGGCTCGAAACGAAGTTTAAAACTCAGCCGCGAGCGCGGCGAATCCAATTCCGCCGGATTGAAGTTCCGTCGTTCTTCGGCGGACCGCGTCCCTCCGTGCAGCAGTCGAAACTCGAGGAAGCTTCGTGGCTGGGACGAAAGATCAACGTCTCCAACGTCTCGAACGCGAACCGAGTGATGGCGTCGAAAGGGAGTGGCAGGCATCTTTCGTCGATCGAGAGTGCCTAGGACGAAGGGACGAGGGAAGGTTGAAAGTTGGTCGGTTGGAACGGGTGGTGCAATGGAGGGAGCAGCAAATCGCGCCGATTTCGTGGATTTCGGCGTGCTGGAACGCGGCCGGAAACTCGACTCGGCCGGATTGTTGGATCTCGACGGCGGAACGGAAGGAAAGGCGAGGGGGGAGTGGCAGGGACGTTTGGCGATGAGTCGTGCCGATTGCGAGGATTTCACGATTCACGGAGACGAGAGCCGCGCGGCGTCTTTCACGTCGCGGAGCAAGCGTCGGCGAAGCACACAATGCTCGGTTCCGCGACACAATGCGTGACCGGCGCTTGAATAAATATCGATCATACCGATGCCAAAAGGAAATATTATTTTCATATTCGGCGCGCATCTTGCGTCGCCTTTGGGACGAACAGCTGCCCCTGCGCTTCCACTCGGGGGACAATGCCGTAACGTAATCCAATAACGCCTAACCCTCGGCCGCTGCTGCAGCCGGGTACCGGAATCGGACCAGAGGTCCCGGAAAGCGTATCTCGCCGGCGAGCAACAACAGCGTACGCGGGGACACGATGGACGACTGTCGCGATGACTGTTGCTTTTCCGAGAAGAAGCTACTCGCTCGAGTTCGGTGGCTGTTGATAGGAGAACCGCGACGGGTACCGACCGAGCGAATCGCGATACCGCTCGAGGATAACCGGTTATGGAAAGCTCGTTCGGTCCGCGTACTTTGCGGCGTTTTGTAATAACGAGATATTAAGGTAAACGACGACGGTATCTCGTTAACGAGGATAGTCGGCCGACGTCGGGAGTAGCGAAGCACGCGCGACGTCGAATAAACAGCCAGGATTACGGATTATTAGTCGCGCGTCGCGGAGACGACGATGACGAAGAGGTGCCGCGCCGCGCGACTTGTCCGCTCCGAGTGGAGTCGAGTCGAGTCGGACGTGGCAGGCAACATGCTCGTATACGGCAAATCGGATAATCCTCGGCGACAATAGGTCGGGAGGTTAAGCGTGTTTGCTCTCCTCTCGAAGACGCGTCGGCGCGACAATGGGGCCTGCGAGAGCGCTTTTCGTGGTTCGAAAGGAAAAAAAAGGGGGCTGGGAAAGAGAGTAGCGCGGACTGGAGCGGAAGAAAGAAGGCCGGAGGGCCTCTAGTAGGTATACCTATTCCGTTCGCGACCATAGAAGGAAGGATTTTCGGGGAAAAGGAGGCGCGGACGGAAGCTCGATGGCCCCCGGATGGCACGAGTCGCAAACGGGCCAAGTGCACGCCCGAATCGGCCACAATGAGCCTAATCAACCGACCAGTGTACACACAATCGACGACAAACCGTGTATACTCTCTTGCGGACCGAGGCCGACCGAGCGGTCGCAAGGATGATCTTTATCTCGTCTCGCGAGAGCCACTCGACCGAGAGAGAGAGAGAGAGAGAATCGGTCAACAGCTGTCTCTTCTCCGAGCAACCGAAAACGACGCGTATCGAATCGCGTCGTTCCATCTCCGCGATTCCAGAGATATTTAATGTCCGTTAGAGACCACGCGATTCGTCTCGATCCTTTCGTCGTCTTTCGTCGTCTTTCGTAAGGGATCCCGCGCTGTTCGACGAGAAGACGTTCGAGAGGCTAATTAAAATATTTCGAGCTCGAACGAGCCTCGTTTCGCCTATAAAGGTTATCGCGATCGACGTTCCACGGACTTTCGCCGCTATCCTTTCTCGGTATCCACGATCCCACTCGCGCGAGCAGACCTTTCCGACGACGCGGTATCTCGCGGAAAAGGGGAGCGACGACGTCGTCTCTCGCCGTCGACAGATATCGCGAAATTTCCGGCTACCTTCGAATCCGACGAAACGAAAGAAGAGCGTGAGAGTGTACGAGAGGGAGAGAGAGAGAGAGTGTTGGACCGAAGGGTGAAGCGATTTGGAGGAGCAAGAGACCCGCGAGGAAGGCGCAGCTGCCAGAAATCGACACGCCTACGAGGACTCGGGTCCTGGAGAGGAAAACGAAGCGTAGAATGGATAGTGGACCGACCGGTGGAGAGGTCGTTATCTCTTTCAGAGGACGCGGAAAGCGAACGATTCGACCAAAACATGGCCCATTCTTCGGGCCGCGCGCTCGCACGCTTCGAGAACCTCTCGACGAACGAAGAATGACGATGCCTCCGATGTTGTGGCATTACGCGCCTGTCAATGTACAAATCACAGCCCATTTACTCCATTCAAAGCTGCGCTCGTTTAACGACACTTGGACAGGAGGTACGGTCATAAATTTTCACGCAAGAACCTCTCTTCCCCTTTTTCTCGCTCTCCCTTTCTCTCTCTCTCTCTCTCTCTCTCTCTCTTTCTATTTCTTTCTCACACTCGAGAGAGAGAGAGAGAGAGAGAGGGACTGCAAAGCACGAACGGGAAAAACGCGCGAACGAATGGAAATGTCGGAAACGTAGGCCTCGAGTTTTCCATCGTAATTGCACGCTGCGAACTTTCCACGCGTTTCTTTCCTTTCTCTCGGGCTTCTCGCGGAACGCGCTTATCTCTCGAATCATTTTTCACTCGGGCCCGTGTGCACAGCGCACGCGTGCTCGCGGGGGGGAATAATTCCGCGCAATTTCCTGCGATCGCGACGAACGATTCGCCGATTAATCGGATATCGTTGGAAAACGCGGCCCGCGATACTAGACGTTACAACGCGTAACGAGTGCGGCGAACGTGGATGCGTCGATATCCGTACAATAGGTGTAGCAAAGAGATAACGAACGCGGGCGACGCGTTACGGGGAATTAATTTCGACTCGATGGAAATTGAATTACACTTTTTCGGCGGTAGCCGGTGAAATTCGCGTTTAAAGGTGCTCGTCCGGCCGGTAATTGCAGGAAATTCGACGGAGGAGGAGGAGGAGGACACTGGCGATGAACTTTAATCGGAAGGGTAACCAACGTCGCGAAGGGAAAAAGAAAGGCGTGGAAAGGGAAATGGTGGGCGACTCGGAGGATCGAACGCGGGACCCGCGAGTCGGAGTGCAGGCGATTCGCTTTCTTCTCCGACACACGACCAGAACTCCTCGACCAGCGTCGGCTTCGCCGCTCCAAACCCGTTCGTTTAATCACCGCGCGAACCGCAATTTGCGATAAACCACTGCTAGTCGTCGTCGTTCCGATGCACGACGGATAGACGTAATTTATCGTACGGTTCGAGATAAACCTCTCGCCGATCGAACAGGTTCGTTGCTACGCTCTCGCCGGGCCGACGCGCACCGAGATCTACCCGCGCTCGCGTTTCTCCCTCGATTTCGTCTAGCGCACCTTCGCATCACCCGTCTACTCTGCCATTCCTATTTTCCTTTCTTCGTCGTATCGTTTCACGACGTTTGCACTGGGCAAATCGTTCGGGGAATTGGCGAGGAGTACATTCCGGTTCGAATTTTTCCCCTATTTCTTGCGTCTGCCAACGACCAATCGGTGGCTTCGGTAAAGATAAGATAGCGAAATAAAAAAAACGATTGTTGCGGACAAACGAGGAGCGATGGAGGCGAAGGATGGACGTCGATTCGCGCTTCCGGTGTTACGCGCGCACGCGACGTTATCGTCGAGGCTGTCCAGAAGTCGAGCTACCGTTTGAAAGAGGAGCAACAGACCCGACTCGTGCACCCGAGTCGATGAAACTCGGATTAATGAGCATCGAGGAACTCGAAAATTCCCGACGACTTTTGCGAATTTTCGAGACCGACTGCACGGGTCGGAGGGGTTAGAGAAGCGTCGCGCGATAAAGCTGCAGCGAGTCTCGGCGGTCGAGAGAGCGAGAGAGAGAGACAGAGAAAGAGAGGAAAGAGGAAGAGGATAGGGGCCTCGGGGCGGTGGGGGGCATCTTGGCGGCGGGAGGAGTCGGAGGAGGGGAGGAAAGGACAGGGTCCGAGACCCCCCAGCGTTCAATGAGAGACATTTCTCATCATTTTCCATTCAGACCGTCTGAGTTATAAGCCCGCTACGTCTTCTATCCCGGCACAATCGTTCGATTTATTATAACCGCGAGAAGCCTAATGAATTTAATTTCATATTTCACGGCCGGTAAGTAGCTGGCAACGATGCCGTCGTGAATCGCGCGCGGCGAATGCGGGGCCGCCGCGTTTACCCGCCGATTTAGGTGCTTCCCCGTCTGCTGCCCCCCGCAGCCCCTTCGGTCCGTGAGTCCTCTGGCACGGCGAGCGCGAACGCGAACGCGAAAAGAGGGGAACGGTTGGGCCGATTCCCGAGAGCCGTATGGAATCGAGGTCGTATCTCGAAACGAACGGCGCGGAGGGTCCGGGCCAAACGTCCGTTCGCTCTTCTTCCGGAGAGTTACCTTTAGCCCGGGTGGCTACGGGGGAACGCTGGATATACCGGCCGATATTTCTCTCCCTCGACTCTCTCGCCTTTACCTTTGCCTACACCCGTCGCCGTACCTACACCGAACGCGGCGGCTAGTCGTCGTCCCTTTGCGTATATCTCGCGCGCGCGATAATATATCTCGAGCTAATGTTTTCTCCTCGAACGCGCGCACCCAACGCGACGCATAAAAATCGAACGACGAGCAACCGCTTATATTCTTTATCGTCACGCGATTTATTATCGCGTACGGTCGAGAACGACCGTTACGGACGATGGTAGGGGAACGAGTCGGCGATCGAACGAGGCAAAGTCCAACCGAGACTCGACTCGCGAGTGTTTCGCGGATCGGAGCGACGCGACGCGTTACATCGAACGGGTAATAACGCGAATACACGGGGTAGAGGATCGACCGTAAGGGGGGTATCGGAGGAGATTTCGGGAATCGAGTATAATATAGCGGAGTCAGCGGCGACGGCGAGATTCGACGCGTACGCGAAAACTACGGACGGAGAAGCAACGCGTCGTTTTCCGGCTTTCGCTCTCGGTCTGGCGGAACAGCTACTACCCCCACCCCGCGGCAGCGAAATAACGGTCGACTCGTCGTTTGCCGCGGTGGCCTCCGAAGGAACGATCCGCGGTAGTTAAGTTATTAAATTTATCTCCTCGAGCCAGACTAAAAATCGCGGTGATTTATTATTTTTTGCTGCTTAACGACGCGGCTACGGAATATGGCCCGGAGTACGTCTCCCCTGTTTCTCCAGACCCGTTCCTCTTCTTCTGCTTGGACCTCCCCTCTCCGCCCCTCGCCGCGTTCTCGTCTCTCTCCTCGTGGCTCGTTCGTGACTTTTTTCCGAGCACGCGCCCGACCATAGTCGTCGTCGTCGTCGTCGTCGTCGTCGGGATAACTCGACGCGATAAATTTTCGCACGCTCGACCGTCTCGCGGTTTCCACGCGACTCGATCGGCGCTAGAACGGCCATTACGGGCGACAGCTTTTCCCAACTTTTTTTCTTCCTTTCGAGAGAAAGAAGGAAAAGAAGGAAAAGAAGGAACGAAAGCGAAACTCGCGGAAAGGCGAGACACCGTGCGGAGGAGGCTAGTCTCGGTGGCTAGATCGGATGGCCGCCGAGTGCTGCGGACGAGCGAGCGCTGGAACGTTGGTTCGCCGGTTGGCACGACGTGGCGCGTGTGTGCGGCGAGCCGAAGCGCGGCCCGGCTCGGCGGGGCGAGGCGAGGTGAAGCGAATAGAGGCGAATGGAGGCGAATGGAGGCGAATAGAGGCGAAGGGAGGCGAGGCGCGATCGTAGGTTCCGCATTCTCCGAGTAGCCGAGAGCGAGAATGCAGGCTCGTCCTGTGGATGAGCGCGCGGTAGTTGCACCTTGACGCGATGCAACCGCGACACGGTTCGCTTCGCGCGTACCCGGTGCGCGCGCGCTCAACGAGGAGAGAAGTCGGTGAGCAGCGCGAGGAAGTGAGGAGGAGGAGGGCTGCTTCGCGCGTTTTTCTCTCTTTCCAGTTTGGTCTAGGACGGGCCTCGGACGGGCCTCGGACTAAACGGACTCGCGGGAGGGCAAACGAGAGCCAACGGACGACCGATGCAACGACCGATGCAGCGGTCGCGGCTAGTCGGCCAGGCAGCCTTCGAGCAACCGAGTAGGCAGGCCGAAGCACGCGCGGCTTATAAAACGACGGATTCCCTCGAGTATATCGAGAGACTCGTTCTCGCGCACGAACCTTGACGCTAATGGCATGCATTACCGCTAATAATAGTCGAAGAAGGAGGGGAGGACTCGGCGAGAGGGATAGAAACCGAGATAAACGCGGACGGGTGGTAGGAACGAGGAGAAAGAAAAAGGAGATACATCGAGCATCGCGGGTCTTTGGAAAAATTCGCGCGTAATTACCAACGCTCTTCTTCTTTTTCCTTCTCTCCTTCCTTCTCTCCTTCCTTCTCTCGTTCCTTTTCGCCGAGCCATAACTCGAGGTTCCGGTGGCGATAATCGAGAGATTACTTTGGTGAAGCCGGTGGTCGCGAGAAAGGAGCGGAAAGGAGCGGAAAGGAGCGGAAAGGATGTCGAAAGACTGGCCACGGTCGGTACCGTTACCGCGCGTAAGAGATCGCGCCGCGTCGATGACCTTTCTCGCGACGCTTCTCGACGTTTCGTCCACGCGGCCTGCAAACGCCACCGATTATTCTCTGCTTTTCTCGAGCAAGCTTATCGGGGACGCGACCACAGACTCTCTCTCTCTTATCGCGGGCGATCGAACGACGAGAGACGGGATGATGACCGGTGGATCGCAGGTGACGCTGGATAGCAGCAGCTGGCGACGGCGACGGCGGCGGAGGATCGAGGCTGATGAATGCGCGCGGATCCGGAGGATGGAAAAGGTGCACGGTCATTGGAGCTAACTAGCCGAGCGCTGAAAATCGCGACGGTTTTACGGTAGTCGTAACAGACGCGCGCAATCACGCTATTCGGAGGAAACGTAATAGCCGAGAGCCGAGCCTGGCGAACACGAGCCACGACTAATTGCGATAATTGCGTTACGCGTACGTTCGCGCGAACGATAACGAACGCGATTCGCGGCTCGTTGCCGCGGCCGTCCTTGATTCGAGTATCGCGCGGCAATCGCCGAGTCGCTTTTAATCTCTCGTTGAACGCATTCCCGAGGTACGGCAAGTCCCCGGGCGACGTTCGCAGCGACGCGCACCGACGCAACATCGGATCAGCGAGAGAAATAGAGAGAGAGAGAGAGAGAGAGAGAGAGAGAGGATCGGTGAAAATCCGCGGATAGCTTCTCGGATTCGGGATTATTTATTTGTTCGGCGGTCGTTATTATCCCGAACCGTAAAACCACGGAACGAGCAAAGTGGCGAGGGAGCAGAGGGTATATCGGGGCGATATCCCCTGCGCCGGTAGGTTGCGACCCCTGCTGCTGCGGCTGCTGTCGCTTCCTGGGGGAGCCACGACCCCTCGTACTTGGAAAATAATTCTATTAGGTTATATCGCGGTCTGCGTGAATGACGCGCGTACGCTTCGCTCAAGGGCGGTCAGGGAGTCTGCGGTTTGTTACGAGTAACCAGGCCCGCTCTCCTCGCCGAACGAATCCGCCTCGGGCCTCGCGCTTCCTCCTAGATTGCCAGCGAATCTTATTAAGTCCCTAATTACGTCCAATCTATCGCGTTACCAGGCGTCCGTGCAAACTCCCTTTCTCTCTCCCTGCCTCTTCCTCTTCTATCCGCCGTCTATCCGCTCGTCTATCCGCTCGTCTATGCGCGCGCTGCGAATTTCGCGTTAACGCACCCCCCGCGAATATTGCCGGCAAGAAGCGCGCGCGCGCCATCACAGAGGAGAGCCCTCTTTCGTCCCTCCGTCTGCGACGCGACGCGTTCCGAATGTCCTCGGTAGGAGGAGGTGCGTATGCTGGGTGCTCGGCAGTATATCTCGCGCGCGTATAAATCAGCGATGGGCGGTAACCGACATGGAGAGACACCGCAGAGGTTGGAAGGAAAGCCGTCTCGCGAAGCAGCGGCTTCTTCGATTTATTGCCGGGTAAAGGCAAAGAGATTCGCCTTCCTCCGTGGTGCCGGGGCGAGACCCTCGCGTTTGACCCGCGATAATCGTCCTCCTCTCCGACCGCCCCCTATTTACTCGCGGTGACGTCTCGTTCGGACAGTGGTCGCTTTTTGCCTTCTGGCAATTAGCACGGGCGAAATTTCGCGCGCGATCAATCGATCGCCGGGCAGTCGAGACTGGTTCCGGTTCGGAGTAAGTGGGACGAGCGAGAGTATCCTTGGAGATATCGGGCTGCACGGGTCCGGTCCGCTTCGATTCCGCGTCCAGAGATACCAGCTTTATCGTCGCTCCAGTCTCTCCGCGTAACGGCTTCGACTGGGCCGTCGATTTCGTCATCGCTCCGCTATCGTCCCCGGAACCGTACTATCGCCGAGGACCCGTGGTATACCTACTACCCGTCATCCCCCATCGCGTCCATCCCGTTTATTTCTTTCCTCGGACGCCCGTTATCCGGGACAACGCACGGAAGCTCGGCTGTCGCGCCAACCGTTCGTCACGCTATCCGCTCTTCTAGTCCGAAACACGGATTTCTCTCGTTCCTCCTTTTCTTTCCGCGTTTAGATCCCGACAGATGCCCGCGGCGGTCGTCGATTTCCGTCGACCTGGCTGCCGATAGGTCACGCGTCACGGGCCAGGCAGCGAGCAGCGGAATCGCGCAACCTCTGGCCGTGGTATGGAACTGATTTCCCAGTCGTTACTCCAAGACTGTCCGCCGCGATTTCCACGCGATCAATGTACAGGAACGCGAGGCGTAGCTCGCGCGAAAATTTAGGCGCGTTTCGAGAGAGGTTAAACGGATTCTCGCTCGTTGGGCGACTGGACGCGCGGCCGTGCGCGCGCGGTGGAGGGATGAAAGAGATTCGGGAGAAAGAAGAGGGAAGAGGGTTGCGGAGGAAAGCGGAGACGCGAGCGAAACCCACTTAACCCGTTCTTTGCCGCGTCAAAGGGACTCGGTGCCGAAACGTTCTCGTTCCCGTCGATCCGTCGCGTCGGCCCGAAAATGGCATTACTCTCCGCGGAGAGAAAGCAATCTCGGAAGCGCGCGGCGAGAAAAACACGCTTCCTGGCTGTAAAATATTCCGGCAGGAGCCGCGTTATTTTCTCGCGAGTCGTCTGCGCCTGCCAGGCCGAGGGTGAGGGTGACCAACCCTTTGTCGCGGCGGTGGCGACGGCTGCAAAGTATCTTCGCGACGATTACGCTCTCGCCGCTATCCGCTTTGACAACGACCGGAAGAGAGGAAGGTTGGGAGGGAGGGAGGGAGGGAGAGGGAGAGAGAGAGATAGGCTATAAAGTGGCCGTGTACGCCGCGAGGCGATAAACTGGATCTCGAGCGGACGAGTTCCGGTCGGGGCTATTTCTCGATCGGAAGCGCGATCGAGCGACGCGAGCTGTCTCGCGGCGGTGGAATTTTCGCGAGACGAGCGGCAGAGAGGGGCGGAAGAGAAGAAACGGGAGAGAAGAGCGTAAAAAGCCGGGAGAAAAAGGCGAGAAAGAGGGGGTGGAGGGCGAGGAAGAGGTCGCGCGGGAACGAGAATGGTCGTAGAGCGCGCTGGAGGCGAGGCCTGACATTTGGTTACTGACATTTTCACCCCGGGGTTGACGGCGGGCAACCCTTTGGCGTTACCCGCGCTCAATCACTCCATTGTCTCGAGCGGCGCTCGTTTTATGCTCGCGTCAACGCTTCATTATGGGGCCCCGGGTCCGGTCGACTTGGCTTCTATAGCCCACGTGCTCGGCACATTGTCTATCCCAAGAATATATTACGCGCCCACGCGATCGCGAGCCTACCGCCTCGCACCGTACACGCCGCCGTGAGCCGTGTGTTCCGGCGACGTCTACCGCGACGTCTACTCTTCTCCGCCTCGAACCTCTGCTCTCCAAACTCTGCCGCGAAGAATTCACCGGGAATGCGGGGAATTCCCTCCGTCTCTCTCTCTCTCTCTCTCTCTCTCTCTCTCTCTCTCCTCCAGCCAGAGTATCTCGCTTCGGCGTGTCGATTTCCACGACGAAAGGAACGAATCCGTCGGTCGGGATCGGAAGGGTGGCTAGCTACGTGGAAAGGGAGTAACACGGCGCGTGGTTGTCGACGCGGCGCGTACAGCGGCGCGTACAGTGGCGTGGCATGGCGCGGCGAGGCGTACGAGCGGACCAGCAGCCAACGCGGCAATTAATTACGGCGCAAAGTCGCGGCTGTTCGTATTCGATTAATTACCGCGGGTGCCGCGCGATCGGCGTCCGCATAATTGACATTGTTGCCGCATTGTTTACAGTAGCCAGTGAATTTATCGATAGGATGCCGGTGGAAGGAGGCGCCGCGCGCGGCATTGCTTTCCCGAATAGTCGGCCGTTTCGACGGTTACCTCAAATGGCACCGCGTTTTTGCCCCGCCGCCCCTCCTCCGCCCCTCGCGCAATCCCCGTCCAGTCGCGTCTATTTCTTACCATTTTCCGCTCGATGCTCGAAACCTCGGCAAAGGTCGTCGCGACGCAGAGTGCTCGCGAAGAAGGGGGTAGGCCGCGAGAAAAGGTCAACGAACAACCCCCCTGGCTTTGGCTACCTATCCTATCGCCCCGTTCCGCTACTCGCTTCGTAGGCAGGTACACGACGAAGGTCAAGTTTTTTTCCCCTCCTCGAACGCACCTCCTCTTCCTGTTCCTCTTCCTGTTCCTCGTCCTGTTCCTCTTGCTGCTCCTGTTGCCGTTGCCGGTTCCCCTGCCCGGTCGGGTCGGCGTTTTTTCCGTCGGACAGGGTTGGCGCGCTGTCCGAGCGCGTTCCCGAGAAGCGAAAGAATAGAAGGACGAGAGTGGACCCGTTTCGGAGCGTCTCTGTTCTTCCCGAGATGCAGCCGGTGGCGGTCTTTCTCTGGATCCGTGGGTTTCTCGGTCTGTCGGCGCGGCGCGCACGTAACACCATGGACCGGTTTGGAGAGCGGCCGCGGGGGCTAAATGTCAACAACGGCATAACGGCCCGGTTAGAGGATTACCCCCGGTGTTCGCCCATCGCCAGAGGGTAACGGCAGACAAAAGGTCGCGAACTTTCCGCGTGTTATAATCCGTCTGAGAGGGTTCGCGGCTTCTCTTCCTACGGTCGCTGCGCCGCGCGTCGATCCACGTGCTCGCGATCTTCCGGTGACGCGCGACGCGCGAAGAAAGACAAAGGTCTGGAAACTGGAAGGGAACGAAAACGAGAAGGAGAGCACTGGGGGGCCCGGTGGGTCCCCGTGTGTGTCCCCGGTCTTCGAGTTACTCGAAGGAGAACGGCGCCCTAATGGGATCGGCGCATCGGAGTCGTTAACATGACAATATAGATCCTAAACGGTGTGCGCTTATAGGTGGTACCGCTGTAAGTAGCGGCTAGGAAGCACGTACGACGATTAAATGCGTGTCGCGTCGGCCCGATGCGTAAGGCCGATAGGGTCGCGAGGCATCTTGTCTCCAAATACGAGCCTTGTTATGATAATCGTTGCTCGCGCCCCCGTTCAGCTCCGTCTACGGAGCCCCGTTCCTCGCACCCGTTATACCTTCTTCCCCTCGTCGTCTCACCTTTTCTCTCCTCTCTCCGCGATTCCACGTCCGAACGACCGCGAATTTCCCGTCGCTACGGCGAATAAATCGCGTTACGGGAACTGACCGCCGCACTCCACAAGCAGAGAAGTCCATCGTCCGGAGTCGTAATCTTCGACGTCGTCCACGGGGAGGAAGTGGCAGGCGCCATCGCGTCCATCAAACTAGTAATTGCCGGAGTAGACCAAGTTCGAAATACGCGGTATACTCGGACGCGACATTCGCGCCCCTGTCCAAAACTGGAACGCTTCTTACGTTGGCTAGACTGGAACGGGCGACGAGTCGCCGATACGTTTGGAAAAGTTCGTTTCGAGACACGATCGATAGGGGTGGTGGTGGTGGTGGTGGTGATGGTGGTGTATTCCTCGGGTCTATATTGCGTTCGGCTTACGTTGCTCGCGATAATCCCACGATTTTTGCGAATCAGCGACGCGACTGTCGAGCGACGTCTGATACGTCTGGATCGAACGCTTCTAAATACCTTCGAGACGAGGTTCGTTTCTTAGGCGATCGCGCGGCGGGTACGAGCGGGTTGCGAGCGGAGCGACGAGAGAGAATGTGTGTGCACGCTCGCGCGCGCGTACAAATAAGGCAGCCGGAGAGACAAATGACGCGGAGAGGGATCGGCGCAGCTCGACACAAAGCATCCCCCGAACACCCTTTCCGAGTCGGAGGTGACGTCACTGACAATGGAAGGTCGAGCTGTGATTAAAGATCGAGAGACTCCGTAAAAACTCCTTCAAAAGTGTAGGAACGAAGGAGAGAGCGGGAGGACAGGCGGGCCTACCGGCGTGAAATATTGCCTCCGCGGCACCCGACAGCTATATGACGTTTCCGAAGGGCATGAAAGAATCTCCGACTCTCTCTCTCTCTCGTCATCGCGCTCGCTATCGCTATCGCACTGACCACCTCTTCTTTCTACCCGGTCTATTCTCTTCTCCCGGTTCTCTTCGGTCCATTGCCGAACCGCGCGTCTCGGACCTAGCCTCTCGCCACCCCGTGCGAGCTGCGAGGTATCTCGGGATTCTTGCCGGGAGAGCAGAGAAACGCGGCGAGACGGCGAAGAAGAAGAGCGAGAAGGAACAGAGGGTAGGGTGCACTGGTCGGAGTTTAAAATCGGTTAATTTACGGTGAGAGGCCGGTCAACGAGGCGCCAGGGCATTTAACCGGTTAACGCGAGCGAGCGCAGAGCACGCGGGGTAAGAGAAATCGTGATCGAGAGCGGAGAGGAGAGGAGCGGACAGGCGCGGAGACGCCACTCAACGGTATTATTCGAATTGATGCGGTGAATTGGCGCTGACGACATCGGAGCGCCAATCCGACCGTTTGTTTATTGGCCGCGCGTTGGCGGATTCCTTGCGACGTACGCTTTAATTGGAGCCTGGTCGAACGCGTGTATCGGATCTCCGCCATGCTTGGCTGCTGCCACGCGATGGAACCTCTCGTCGAATTCCTTCGCGGCCGCCACGTGCGCGTAATAGCCCATTACGCGTACGTATGGAAATAACGCGATTTGCATGCTCAAAGAGAGCTCGTCGCTCGGGTGGTCGTGCTCGTGGTCGTGCTCGTGGTCGTGCTCGTGGTCGTGCTCGTGGTCGTGGTCGTGGTCGTGATCGTGGTCGAGGACTAGCGTGACGCGGCGTAAAAATCGGGACAGAGAGGTGGCGGAAAGACGGAATAAACGCAGCGCGACGCATCGGGCCGGATTTTCGAGCGAGGGAAACGAAACAATGGTGGCGCGTAAAGCGCGGTTGGTTTCGCGCGGAAGGGTGGAATCAAGGGACACCGTCGCCGCGTGATTAGTCCGACGTTCGCACGGGCTACGTCTCTCTAGTTGGCACGCATTCCAACGGAACGAATCCCCGGCTGGCTCTCATTCGACTGCGTGTCTGCTTGCCCGAGGCTGCCTCTCGCTGCGAACTCGTCCACCCGTTAAATCGCTCCGACCGACGACGACGTCCGCGTCAACGGGCGACGCCAAACCACCACGAGCCACGTTCTCCCATTCTCTCTTTTCCCTATCTCCTCTTCCATCCACCTCGTCCACGCGTTTAACGCGCGCTCCACTTTCTTTCCTTCGCCTTCCCTTTAATTCCTTCCCTTTCCCGTCTCTCGCCAACTCCGATCGCCAGCGCGCTCCGCCATTTCGTCTCGGAAACGCGGATGCGCGTCTACGGAGGAGCTAATAGGATGTGCCGACTAATCGAGTTTTGCTCGTTTAACCTATAAAAAAAGCCGGGCGCGCGCGACACCGTTCGTCGAAAGGTCTTCCACCGTTCTCGTGGTATTTTTAACCTTTGGCCAGGTTTAGGGCGTTTTGGCACGCGACGCGAGCTCGCGCGGACCAAAGGCGCGCAGCGTCGGTTCCCAGGGACCGGCGGAGAGAGAGAGACAGAGAGAGTTTAATCGGTGCTAATACCTCTTCTCCCACCCTTCTGTTTCAGATGCGTGCGGATTGTCGGACGTGGCGCACATCGAGTCCCTTCAGGAGAAGTCGCAGTGCGCGCTGGAGGAGTACTGCAGAACCCAGTACCCGAATCAGCCGACGAGATTCGGCAAGCTGCTGCTCCGATTGCCTTCCCTGAGGACGGTATCGTCGCAGGTGATCGAGCAGCTGTTCTTCGTGCGGCTCGTCGGCAAAACGCCGATCGAGACGCTCATCAGGGACATGCTTCTCAGCGGTAGCAGCTTCAACTGGCCCTACATGTCCACGATGTGACATTCTGTCTGGCGACAGCTAGCTTCCACGTAATACCCACGCCTCGATTCCCAAAGTCTCGTCTCGCCTCGTCTCTGCGTCCATCCGTCGACCGAGCGCGATCCCTCTTCGCGAGGAATATCCACAGGGCAGAGCGACCACGAACGAGAGGAACAAGAAGAAGAAGAAGAAGAAGAAGAAGAAGAAGAAGAGGAGACGAGCGGAGATGAAGACGTTTCGACCTGGACGCGCAGACCTCGTCGGTGGTGGCGTTTGGAGCTTTTTCCCAGCGCGAGAAAAGTGCCGGAAAAGCGAGAACGACGGGGAGAGGAAGAGGACGCGAGACGGGGTGAGGCGGGGACGAGGAGCGAGGCGCGAAGAAATCATAAATTAGCATTTGTAATCGTCGGCGGGGGATCTGGTAGATCCATCGCTGGCCGGTATCTCGCGTCGATCTTCGCGTCGAGTAATTGCCGTTAGTCGAGTCATGCCGAAACCCTTAGTCACTCGTTTCGACGTTTCGTTGTCCGCGTTCGTTTGCCTTCCTTCGCTCGTGCCCTTCTTCCGTCTGCGTTCTTCCTCCCTCCGTCGTTCGAATTTCGCGCCACTTCTCCGCAACCCCTCGTCGCGTCCTCCTACTTCGACTCGAAGCTTCCTACCACGGATCCCGCTTCTCGCCGTTCTACTTCCGCCACCGCCCCCCCTTTTTCTCCCCCAATTTCTCACACCCTTCTCAAACCCCCCTCTTTTTCATCCGACCACCTTCTTCGTCGCTCTTCGTTTTCAGACGCGAGGAATCTTGGTCGACGTTGCGGCGAAACGACGAGATCCAGACGTCGTTGTTGGACTCCGATTTTGCCCCACTCTGGTCCGCCCCGTGAACGATCGGCGAAACGAAACAGAGTCCTCGCGTGCACGGAATCATCCTTCTTTCCTCGAGTTTCTCTCTTTTCCTTTTCGCCCGCGAAGAGATATCCGAGCGAACGTCTACCTCGACCGATCGTTCTCGAGAAGATCGGCGACCGTGCTTGCGTCGGAGGAACGCGCTCGAAAACGGACACGCGACCGGCCGAAACCGAACGATTATATTTTTCTTCCGCGAATGTTCGATTCGTCGCTGGTCGCGGGTCGTTTCTTCCTGTTTCTCTCTCTTCTCCGTTTCTCCAACGCTCGCGGCCTCCGCGAAGGCAAATGGCGGCGGCAGCGGCGGCGGCGACGGCGACCACGGACACTGTAAGAAACGCAATGTGATATACGTGTAGGCCGAGATCGAAAAATCGGATTTTTCCGCACGGTGCTTTTTTTACTTTATACATACGGTAGGATAGCCGGGCTCTGGACGCTTTGGCGAACGCGCGAAACCGGGAGCGACTGGAAGGAAGCGGAGAAACGATCCAACGTGGCGCTGCGACGCGCGTGTGCGGCGACAGTGTCGACGCTAGTTACTTAGACAACCATTTAGGGGTATATGGGATATTTCTAATATTTTTAAGCAGCGATCGTTTCTTATGTGCGACGCGTACAGACACACGCGAGAGATGGGGAGGAGGAAAGACGAGATCGAGGCGAGAATCGAATGGAACCGGAGCGGACGTGGACGCGCGTCATGGAGATTCGCCTTCCGCTCCAGAATCGCGATTTTTCCCTCGACTTTCCGACAATTGTATTATATCGAACACGAGTCGCGTTGTGGTCGATTGTACGTAGACCGAATTGTCATCTGTGTAGCGTTATGTATAAAGGCGCGAGAAGATTTTTGTATAAAACGTGTACATAATTAATATATATACATATATATATATAAAATACAAATATAAATACGATTATAAATACGAACGTAAGCGCGAATATAAACACGAATATACGTATGAATGTAAAGAAATATATATGTGAAAATTACAGACTTTTGCACGTTCAATCGAATAACGCGTAGAATACCGGTCACTTCCCCGACAGATCCAGGTAAGTACCAACAGACAGAGCCAGCTAAGCTAAAAAAGTATACGTATATATATATATATATAGCAATCCGATAAAAAGGCAAAGACTACGAAGAAAAAGAGTGGACGATTGGCTTGTGCAGCGTTTGGAGAAAAGCTCTGGACGGAGAGCCACGCGACGAGTGCAAGGGCCAGGAGCGTCGTCGCGATGCGAATTCGACCGAGGGCGACGCGTATTCCTATACGGCGCGAGCTCGCAGCGGCCATTTCCGAGCATTCCTGTTTTTTTCGTATTTCAATATAAACAATCGCCGAGCGAATTTTCCCTGACGCACGGCAGTGATTTCTGGCCGACGTGACGGCGATGCCTCCGTCTGCGAGCGCGACCCCGAGTGCCCTCGCTCGAGGAACGCAACTCGTTTCGATTCTTCTTTAACCTCTCCTTCTGCTGCCTGCCTGCCTGCCTGCCTGCCTCGCCACTCGCTAGCCTGCCTGCCACTCTTCCTCTTCGTATGCCTGCTCGCTCGCTACGTGTGCAACGCTCACCCTTCTCCACCTCCAACCCCCCCCCCTCCCCCTGCGATGCCTCGCGCTCCTTTCGTCGGCAGCCGGATTGGCGAATTTTTTTCGAGAAACCGCGCGAACGCGGGATCGCTAGGTGTCGGTTGACGCACGAGATCGCAGCGCCACGGGTACACTCCGGGCGAACGCATAAAACGGGGATAAATCACGCCAAGGATGGCGCGCTGCACAGGGCGGAGAAGCAAAAACCGAGAGATCGCGGGCGACGGTGTGGTGGCGCGCGAACAGCCACGAACCAGCCGGATGCTTAGAATTTCGATAAATCTAACTTGGCAGCAGAAACAAACGGCCAGGGAGAGAGACTTTTTTTCCCCGTGCGGGCACCGTCGCGGTTTTTGGCTCCCGTTCAAAAATCTCGCGTCTTTTTTCGCTCGTCAACGACTGCCGTGCGAGCACGGTAAACGGTGGAAAATAACGAACACGCCACGAAATCGCGCTCGATCCGTCGTAAAAGGCCGATCGAAAGGGGAACCGGATAGAAGCGGGGGAAAGCTGATCGCGCGGTCCGTGCTCGTGTTTCGTTGTTCAGAGCAATTTTGGAGCCAATCCAGATGTCGGGAAACGCGGAAAAACGTCGGAATCGGTGAAAAATTTGCACTCGTTTCGGAAAACACGCGAACGCGATGCGACGAAGCGCCATCGTTTGTCGCGGGACGCGTCGCCCTCTCGTCGCGAAACGCGAGAACCGAACGATACGCGATTTGGGTTAGGTTGTCTCGATGCGCTCTACGAGATCAGGGGGAGAGGGGCGGACCGCGATATCGTTCGACTCGCGATTGCGTCACCATCTATTAACGTCTACCGACTGTCACCCGGTATCGACGATATCCACGATATCGACAATATCGACGACGATCGTGGATCCCCCCGCGGGGAACGGGTTAAACTCGGTCGACGTTCGATTCGAGATCGAGATTCAATGGCGTCGCTTTGCACGTCAGCGAT
Source organism: Eufriesea mexicana (assembly GCF_001483705.2). Lineage (NCBI taxonomy): Eukaryota > Metazoa > Arthropoda > Insecta > Hymenoptera > Apidae > Eufriesea > Eufriesea mexicana. The sequence goes on along the minus strand of NW_016908532.1, from coordinate 975,852 downwards.
GTCGACGATGACGACGATGACCACGACGACGACGACGATGATGATGATGATAACGAAGCTCGAGTTTCGTTCGACGTGGACCTCGGAGTGATCAAAGGGTGTACGCGGCCCGTCAAACGAACTTCCGTATCCGTCTTCCGTTTCTTGATGGAGTAATGCGCGTTCGTTGTTTCAATTGGTAGTCGCAGCCCACACGCGACTCGCGATTCGTTCGATGGTGCACGTCTCGTCGGCCCGGTCGGTCGCTGCGAGGACGCGTGGACGCGACGAACGAGGCCGTTTTTAACGAGCTCGCGCGCCTACCCCGTGCACGCGGTGCCGCGTAAACGAGAGGCGGTTGCTGCAGCACCAGTTTTTTCCTTACCACGCACGCACCGTGCGTGTACGCGTACGCGCCGCCTTCTCCTCGCCACGCCACTCGCCGCTACGTTTTTCCGCGTTCGCGCGATTTACGTGGTTCGCTGCGCCTCCACCGCCTTTTCGACCAAGCGTCACTCGCGTAACACGGTTCCGCGGAAAAGCAACGGATTTCGAGTCCAAGAGGACTATTCGTCACCGGAATCGATCCGATCGCCTTCTCCGACGGCCTCGGGCACCGCGATAAACGACGTGTCGCGGTATCCGCATAATCGTTCGATTTGTACGCGTCGTTCTTCCGCTCCTGACCATTCCCGTCAACCGACGTTAAAAGCCCCTTCGTTTCTCCTTCGTTTCTCACTCGTTTCCCTATCCGACTTCGTTCTCAGAGAAGACAAATACGGTTTGTTCTTTCCATTTGTAATACCCAGCATGTGTACGGACACGTGTCTACATATGCATACATACATGTATGTGTATATCTATTTCTTTTCTCCGCTACCTCTTCCCCTTTACCGTCCAACTATACGATGGAAATTGGTTCGAATATCGTTGTCGTAACGGGCAATTGACCAGACCTATTAAATTATGAATATTCTCGTTACAGCCGTCTCGACTTGTCCTGTTTGTTACTTACGAACGGTAAATACGATCGGGGAAACAAAAGTAACGATCTTTCCCTTTCTTATCGATGTTGCCTTCCAAGTATCTTTGACCGCGAACTAGCGGAATCGGCGATAGAAATTGCATCGACACTCGAAACGTTTTCGCGATTATCCCATTAGCGCCATCGACCGATCGGTCCTTGAATCTCTTACCCGCCTGACACTCTTCTCATCGATAGACTTCGAGATGACAGATAACCGTGGGTAGAATTTCGATACCCAATCGAGATACGGGAATTTCTGTCTAGGGGAATCGGGTAAACGAAACGTTATTTCGGTTAGAACTTGCACCGTTGGTAAGTTCGGTTTCGCGATGTTTAAATCGAACATCGTTCTCTCGAATCTCGTTTCTTCCCTTACGTTATCCTGCTTCTTATTACGACTTGAACGTACTCCTCGATTCCAATCTACTTCTACTCGACCGAGATAAAAAATATTTACTTTACCGAACGAATGGCATCGATCGAAAAAGTAATCGAATATCTCGAATGATAACGAATTTAATTGACAAACGTAATTCGTTTAATCTCATCGGCTTTTCGATATCGATATCTAAAGCTTGAATCTAAACATCCTGTACTTGACAGAAATGTCAAGTACTCGTATAAAATCCGAATATCGTAAACATATAAATGTCGAATGCGTCACGATGGTAAAAGGATGGTAAAATTTAACTCGGACATTTGCGTGATCGATCAAATGGACGAAATATTTCTAAAGTTATTTTTCTTCACGCGTGTTCTCTTTTCTACGAATTAACTGTGGGGAATTGCAGGAAAATCGATCAAGGATAACGTATCCTTAAACATAACCAAAACGACAACGTGCTCCCGTTTCTTTATCGGTATTTCGCGGTCCTGCCATTGTCGTCGGTAAATTGTTCCACTAGGGAACAAAGATGTCGCTAAGCAATCGATACCGATATTTAGAGATGTAACGTTCGAAGCAGTGAGAAACATTCCGAAAGTCGTCTTCTAACCGGTAACTATAAACACTCGCTGTTTTTCACGTGTTTCTATTTATACGGTTTAACGGTCGTCTTTTTGCTCTATGACGGAACATCAGGTAAAGAATCTTTTTACGAACGTTAGAACGAACTTGCTCGTTTGTGATGCTGACCTAGTAAAAAATTATTACCGCTTCGTCCTGTACAACAGTGTATAATTCGTGTTACTTTTAGGTTTGGTGCACGGGAACGTAAAACCTCCAGGCGTGGGAAGCGAGCTGGTCCAGAGTGTCCTAAAATCACGAGAAGAACTTTGAAAACGCGCAAGCAGGACATTATTGCTGTTCTCGAACGTCTGTCCATGGATCCAAGGATCAATCGTTTATACGTCCATACGACTGTCTATGCTATGGTTGTTTTCCTTCTATTTCTCGTTTGTTCGCACTTTATCGTGCAAAATTTTCCGTCACGGGTAACTCGTGCAACAGTGGAGACGCGATACTATTAAACGTTCTCCCATACGCATCGTGTAAATGAATGTGATAAATGCGAAGAATCACCGATCGTAATGAGTTTGTCAGTGTCGCGGTTAAATCGGTCTACGAGAATTTCGAACGGGTTGAAAGAGAAAAAACTTTCGAGCAACGGCTGAGAGGGCGATAATATTTAATCGAATCTCGAAATGTTCGAATAAAATAAGCAATAGCTAAAATAAAAAACAATTTATTAACGACAATCGCTATAATTACACTGTGATGTATCGCGCGTGAGAAGCAGTATTCCACTTCGTATATCGCCTATTTCTTTTCCTTTCCTTTTCCTCGAACTGCTCGATGATAAATCTTCGATCAAATCGCGCAAGCATACTGTTATACATAGCAGAAAAATCGGCTTTGCGGTTTCGGTTCCGTATTCGTCTTATTCAGTTCGAATACTAGCTCGCATCTGGTGAATCGGGATGTGCAATCGATCGGGAACGTAAATGGAAATCATACGAGGAAATTAAACGGTGCGACGAAACACTTCTCGGTCATCGTCTTGTGCCCCTTCCTAATTATTTACTTTTGACATGCGATCTGACAGGCAATGCGTATCGCCGATGCGGACGTTTGATACTGCGACGTGAAACGTCACTAGGAAAGGGACTACGAATCGAACAAACGTGTGCTAACGCAATAAGAGCGACACTGCAACGGTTGTGTTGCGATTCTGGTGATGTAGTGCGTGACTCGACGCATTCACAGCCGCTGACGTAAAGTTACGTCATGTGTAATATAGATGTATAATATAAATAATAAACATCCTATTTAGGCGTTTTTTCCTGTTTTAATATCTTTTTTCCAAACAGTGACGATATCTATCGGGCTTCGATCGAACCTCCGCTCGTTTTGTTACATAAACTATCGTACGTCGATAGCTGGCCAAACACATTCACCGCGGAATGTATTCTTCTCTACTGCAATGTATCCTTTGTTTCTTTCGTGTGTCTTAGCCGGACATAATTAGACGTTCGTCTTATTTTTCTTTATATTAATATTTTATCTTTGTGAATTTGGAACGGAAATTTGTTTCTTTTCTTTTTTCTTCCACTCGATACAATAAGTACTTACAAGTATGATATTTTAGAACGAATTTTACAAACTGTTTATTTATTATTCAACGAATGCAGCCTGTGGCAACCAGATTTGTATCCGTCTCCTTCTCGATTAGCGTTGAATGTTAGGCAAGTAAGAAAGTTGAGAAAAAAAGGGTTAATATAAGTAAACTTATAATTTTCAACAAAATCGTAAGGCGGTACATCGACGATTGATTTCAAACTGTAAGATTCCGTGCGCGATCGAAAAGGTACGATCGGTCGATGGATTCGTTACATATTCGTGCAGCGTGGGTGATTGAAGTACAAGCGAGAGAGAAAAAAAATTCAACGCGATAGTTATTTGTTCCTAATTAAATATTATAATATAAAATTAGCGTCGAGATTTAAGATACTGCCAAAACGGTTAATTTCGTGGCAGCTAACCTATCAAGAATACAAGACAGAGTATCGAAACACGCGAAGCTGATTCGATCGAGTAAACAACGAGGATACATCAGTGAAGAGAGAAACGGAACGTTTGCGACGAAAAGAGTGACACGTGTCTCGCAGCGAGAATCAGTCTCGATACTCTAAGGGTATCTCGATCGAGACGTTAGTTTCGATTACATTTCGAGATTTCGACGTTCGACGCGCGAGTAGCGTTCTGTTGCTAACCTCGCTTTTTATCGATTAAATGCAACGCAATCGAACAGAGAACAAAAGAGCAAGAAAAGAATAAGTAGTAACTTTGCATAAAACACGATATCTCGACTGAAATTTCTCAAAACAGTCATTTTCTACCGGGCAATTGTACTCTTTTCATCTTTATCTTACTTTCTAAAGGCAAGTCAATTAATCGAAGGACAATATTAACCTTCAACGCGAAACTAACGTTATATGCGTATTGTAACGTTATTGTATTGAAATTAGACGTGCACGCTCATGCTAACGTGAAAAGTGAAAGCAGTCAACAATGATCAATGTTTTTTTGTGTTAAGAGCCGTGTTCAAGAACAAAGGATACGTTCGATAGCGTATATCGACGACCAAACGTGTCGCATATAACAGTGATCGTTTCGTGGACGCTATCCGAAATATTTCTAACCTGAAAAAAATGAAAAAGAAATGTATCTTTGACACTGTATACGATATCGTTATTTGCATAATTTCAAATTTGAAACGTTCCAACTAATTTAGCGCTTTTCACGTAATTATTATTAGAGATTGTTGCACGCAAACTACCGTGATACGAGAGACAATTAAACTCTCCGCCGGAACGAAATGTCGTAAAATACTTTGACGAAATATTACTCGCTCTTTATTCGACACACAATTCGATCAGCACTACTCGAGTGCTTTTTAATATTTACAACATACACCGACGACAATTATCGTATAATCTATTGAAGTTTTCTTTGAAATACGTTCTCAGAAAATCGATAATAACACGTACACGCGTGTACGCATACGTGGCGTGTCACCTTCGGTTAACTTTTAATGTTTCGCAGATGTTTCATTCGAATCGATGTATTTTTTGACAATTTCCATCTAAATTTCACGAATTATATAATTTCCCAACCTATTCAAGACATTGCGTCTCTAATGCGTGTGTACTTTTATGCTCAGGGCACCAAACACTTGTTGCATCGAAGGCATCTCGTGGCTATTGTTTTATTTTATTTAATTCTCTTCTCAAAATAAATAAATCGCGATTACTTGGTTCGTTTATACGGTAGCATTGGACGTCAGGGTATTTCTCTATCGGTATTAGAGTATCTGAACTCGACAGCAACAAGTTGCTAAGCTTGGTAGCGCTCTCTCTCTCTCTCTCTCTTTCTCTCTCTCTCTCTCACCCCCCTTTCTCTCTCTCTTTCTCTCTACCTCTCATTCCTCCCGTATCTCATTCTGCTTCTGTCTCTCGCATAATATCCTTTCTCGTTTTATTCCTAAATCCTCTCCTATCCTCCTCTGACGCTTCTTAACCAACCTTTCTTTCACACGTTTTACGCACGCGCAGACACACGATTACGATGCACCCTTATATACACTTACACATTCTCTCTTCTTGTTTCTCTGTTTTTCGTTTCTACCGGTGCAAAAAATAGTGTTGCTATTATACCTTTTACTTTGTGTTTCCTGCGTTTAAAAACTGTCGGCTTAAATCGTACTTCGTAAATCTAACCACTCTTTATCGTTAAGTTATACATCGAAATCTGTTCATTTTATATGACGTAAAAATACTCGCACTTCGAGCATGAGAGTATGGAGTGTATTAACGTTACATTTTATCAATGTCCGATTAACACGCGGTTACACGAACTATTGCGTTATTCGGATTGACAGAATCGAAGATGTAACCTTCGAAATACATCGATACACGATCTATCCCAAGATAATTGCTCGACCCAGTGTTCCCTTCCTATCTCGCGATGCGATCGTGAAAGCATCATCACGAATATTTGCTTCGACATCGCGCGAAAAGTTACGATGGAGCCGAGACCGTTCAAAAAAGCAACAACTAAGCGACTTTATTATGCTCCACACTCGTACGCTAGAAGTGTTTGCGAACAAAGCCGTACGAAGCTAATGCATCGTAAACATACATATACGTGCAGCAACATCGCGTTGCGTGAATATCGTTAACGAAGACACGCCGGATCGTACCAGGAAGGAGCGGATAACCTCTATACAAGTACTATCAGCCGGAACGCGATACGTCTCGAGCGTGCACACATACGTAAGTATCTTTGTAAGTTACTACCTTATGGATATTTATTTAGATGCTTTCTATCTTATTTATCATTAGTACTATTACTACCACGGTGCCCTGGCTGTCGGTAAACTACACAATGTATAGCTATATTTATATAGCTAAATAAATTAAATATATAGCTATATTCGAAATAAAACTATATTCCTCGACTGAGATTGTGTTATGCGCCATACGTGTGCTTCTTTTCCCTTTGCGTGCAAATAGATTTTGCGTAATTCAATCGCTGCTGCTGCTGCTACTGCTGCTGGACACTGAGAGATATTGATTTCTCGAATGACGTTACCGCGATCAAGTTCGACAACGAATGCAGGTTAGTTGGACGTTACTCGTCCGAATGGCAAAACAAATGTTTCTAATTCGAAATTGAACGGAGCGTAGTAAAATTGTGCAAATAAGATTACTCGCGGGAAATTTGAAGATTCGAAATTCTGTGTATAAACGTAGATCTCTATTTCGATTAATGTAAAATTGCTATAAAAGATACATCAGTTACTAAATTACATCGGTCATTTCTTGATCATCGATCGTTTCCTTTCATGTTGTTGCACTACTATCTATGTTTTACCCAGCGCCGTGAATTTTCTCGCCTTTCTTTCAGTTTTGGGGTTGGGCTGCGCGGTGTATACGTGTTTAGGAACCTTAATAAGGCAACGAAGAAGCCCTGAATTTTACGAATGTATTATTTTTTTTCGTTTCCACACTCTTTAAAGATGCTATTAAAGCTTTACAATTTTCATAATGCTCAGGCACGAACAAAACCATTTGTAAATTATTAATTATTCTCTAAGAGAGAGACCCGGTACCTTGTATGATTCTCCTTCTACGCGTTTTTTCATTTTTCATAAATCCTAATTCTTCTCTTATTCGCTTAATTAACTGCGATACATTTTATTTCGTAATACATTATATATATATATATAATACACGTATATATACACGTATATATATATATCGATACAAAAAACTATAAAGCACAAAAATTACGCAAAAGCTTGTGCCATGATACCTACATATCGTAATTGGATTATTCCGAATTACAGCGTTTCATCATAGCGAAAATATATAATTACGCGTAAATAAAAAGTTAAAAGAATGTTCGTCGTACACCGTCGTACACGAATTTTTAGATATTCCTACAAGATGATACGATTAACACAAAAGTTAAACAAAACCGTCGAAATTGAACACATTATCGGCCTTGTCGAATATTCTCCCAATTAATTTTTCGTGCAATTCATAGATAACATCCAGACAAAAGCTCTCAAAAAATATATAAATATAAAATACCTTTCCCTTTATACTAACAAATTTTTAAATTTTTTTCAGGTGAAACGTAAGCACAATCGAACAGAGTATAACATTCGTAAAGTTCAGTAACCGTTAACAGACAAAACAGCAATTTGTATACAAAACTTTTAAACAATATCATATCACAGTACTAGCTATAAATACAACGTTTAAAAGAGAGCTGAAAACGAGAGCTAAACCAGTGCTTGGGGAGAAAGGGAGAAAAAAAAACATCGAATGAATCTCTACACAAAACTTGTACACACTCTGCGAGAATCACGGGACCGAGGCTCCATCTTTGCTTTTATCGTTAATATTTTCACTACCGAAAAGATAAGAGGGAGGAGAAAAAGAAGAAGAGGGGGAGAGAAATTAAAAGAGAGGAACACAGAGAGAGAGAGAGAGAGAGAGAGAGAGAGGGGGGGGAGAGAATGAAGAAAGAGAGAGCTTATTATGCTACGCGTCGAAATTCGGATGGAAATAATATTCACGATAGAACGGAAAACAAACGTGTTTTATAGTTGTGAAATCACTAAAAACGTTACAGTGCGCATGAAAATATGTCGGTTTTTCCTTATCACATGTGCAACAATTTTCGCACCTGCTCGTCTTCGGAATATCTATCACTCCGTTCATTGTCCTTTGTAAAACAACACGACGTTTTACACATTAATCGCCTCTCTGTCACGTTCTTTTTTTTCTTGCCCTTTTGCCTGTTCTTCCTTCTCATCTTCTTTCGCACCTTCATATGATAAAACGTATACGTACATAGGTACGTCGTGTTCGTCTCATCACGTATGTACATGTAAAAGCGACTGGCTGCCGATGATTGACTGGACCGTATTCAGATGATAAAACGAATCAACCATCCATTCGAGATGCCGTTGATGACAACGGAGGGTACGGGTTATGTACCAAGGCCGGAATTCCAGTTGCGTCAGGCTGCTGACTGGTTGAAACCGAGCAAGAAATAGAGTGTTGCTATTTCTTGATCGGCGTGCCTCGTTGCGTCAAACCTTCGAATCGTTTGAACGTGTAATTAATGAATACCCAGTCCTTGTATGATATTTCTCCGTCTTGAGGCATCGGCGCAGATGCTGTATAGTAAATGGAGAGAAGAAAAAGAGGAAATTACATCCAACCTTACAACGAATAATCGAATAATCGTATCGCTCTTTGTCTGGCTTTTCTCGTCGAGACAAGCGTCCAGCGTACTTACGTATTTCCAATTTCACGTCTGGAAAGTCATCGAAATTGGAGGTATCATCTATGGAACGCACTTCGACTGGAATCGCGGCTGGTCTCTCTCTAATGTGTTCCCAATCGACACCGCGGAAGAAAGGAGCTAATTTAAGCTCTTCGATACCTCTTTGCGCACCTAAACGGCATTTCGCAAGAATAATCGTGAGTAAGTACGACCAAGACTATCAACCTAGGATATATTATCGAGATACTAAATCCAAGATATTAACCTAATCTTCTGTCAGCTTCGCAACAAAATCTGATTATGGTATCCTTAGCTTCCTCGCTAATGGGAACCTCTGGTGGAAAAACTAAGGTCTCTCTCCAATTCATTACCTTTCTGTACGTTTCTTGAGGATTCTCGCTGCAGAACGGAGGATATCCTGGAACGAGTACGAATATATTAATACATTCCCTGTCTGGGAAACGTCGAAAAGCAGATGATACGCGTTATACTCCGCCCAACACCGGAAACGTCGTTCAACTGTGGGAGAACAAAGTATAGTACCTATGAGCATCTCGTACATGATAACTCCCAGGGACCAGCAGTCACAAGCAGGTCCATAACCAGTTTGCAAAAATACTTCCGGAGCTATATAATCGGGCGTTCCTACTGTACTATAAGCTAACGCTCTCCTATTTCTTTTCCAGCTCTCTGCTCTTCTTTTACTATCCATCGCTCCGCCACTTCCGCTTCCACAGGATGTCACTGTAACAGAACGGTTAAATGTCGCTTTACGGAGGAAAGAACGGACGAAGAACCTGCGGAGGAATAGTGTATAATACGTAACGCTCATTTCGTAGATTATAGGTAATCAAATAAACGGAAGGGTGAAAAGAAAAAAAAGTAGAAAAAACTAAAATTTGATTGCTTACTGAAAAGCGAGTGCTTACTGAAATCCGAAGGCTTCGCTTGACTGAGATCTCGGTAGAAATCGGTTCTATGAGATTTTTTCAAACCTGTACATAGCCCAAAATCAGAGAGCTTTATATGACCTCGTGCATCCAATAACAGATTGTCAGGTTTGATATCTCTGAAAAAGATTAAACCGATATATCTACATGCATCGTTCCGTCTCTATTTGCTCTACTCTACACTTTACCTATGAATGAAACCCAGCTTGTGAATAGAGTCGATCGCCAACGCCGTCTCGGAGATATAAAACTGCGTGCACTCTTCGGAAAGGGTATCTTTCTTCATCAGCAATGTCATCATGTCACCTGGAATTATCACGATTCGTCATTGTACGCTCGTAAACACTCGGGAACAAGGATCGTAGGATGTCAGAGCCTCGAATTCGATACAAATTGAGAAGAGGTCGTAAACGTTTATCATAATTAGGTCACGCAACGCAAGCAAAGTGTGCGTAATCTCGATTCGAAACGGAAACGTATCCATCCTATCTATGTTTATGTCACATACATATACATATGCGGGTTTTGTAACAATAATTCCAGACCGGTATATACCAGTACGAACTTGGAGATAACGGCATATTCCACGGTGCCAAATAAATGTTGCGAAAGAGAAAGAGAAAGAGAAAGAAAAAGAAAAAGAAGAGGAAGAGGAAGAAGAAGAAGAAGAAGAGGATACGAAAAGGATAAGACGAATAGACGAAAAGCAGAGGTGGAAGAAGTTTGCATAGGAATAAAAGCTTACCGCCTGGAAGAAACTCCATGATTAAATACAGGTTTATAGGATCTTGAAAGCTATAATACATTTTTACGACCCACTGATGATCCGCTTCCACCAGCACGTCTCTTTCGGCCCTGACGTGCGCCACTTGCTCCTTTTCCAGCATATCGGCTTTTCTTAGAATCTTCATCGCATACACGTGCCCGGTGTCCTTCTTCTGCACGAGTCTCACCTTTACGGTAGATCGATAACAAACAGCAACAAGATTACAAACGGAGATTACTTTCAAACCGATCTCGTCGTCGTTATTCGTTCGCAGGTACAGTTCGATCGATCTATCATCGGTAATATCAAGGTTTTTCGCGTCGCAGGTTTTACCTCTCCGAAAGCACCTCTGCCGATAACTTTGAGAGGTTCGAAGTCTTCGACGCCGAGCCGGGAGCGTTTCAGGCGAAGGAATTCCGTCTCTTTCTGGGCATGCTGTAATCGCTTCTCCTGCTTCTGCTGCTCCGACAGACCCTCGTCTTTCAGCGATTCCTCTAATTTCGCCAGTCTTTGTTTTCGCTCGATATGCTGAGCTATCAGATTACTGTAATAATTCTCCAACGTTACCTAAAGTCAGAAACACACAAATCTCGGTAGAGAAAATAAACGGTCCGCGTGGCTTATATATAGTGGGAAATAGGTTAAGGAAACGATGCGACATCGACTAGAAATTTGCTAGAAGGGGGATACAAGGAAGCGGAAAAGTGGAAAGAGGGTACACGAGAGAGGACTCACCTTGGCCTTTGTAGCCTTGTCCAATGTATGGCCGCTGAAACGGATCGTGCTCTCTGTGGCCGCCATCTCCAACACCCCTGTAATACATGCAAAAGGAGGTCACCGAGTGTCGCACACCGATCTCCAGAAGCGAGGTCTCGCGCCATGACAATGACACGAATCCTTCCGCACTCGAATCCCCGGATCTAGTTAGGAGCTGGTCGCCAAGGACCAACGGTGCGAAATTTCGAATCGCGATCGATCCACTGCGCAACCGACTCTCGCGTCTCCGAAAATATCCCTAAAACGGCCAATTCTTTTCCCCACCTTCGCAACCACGCACGTGCACCCGCGCCATATTAGTTGCACGATTAGTCGTTACTCCGACGAAGCGAAAGGATCGGAGAATATTTATCAGGGACGCGCGAAAGACGGACGGTACACGCATCGTATCGCAGACTAGGGGATTTTTAAGCTAAAATTTCCCTGGATAATGAGCCGACGAGGGAAACATATGCTCATTAGCGAGAAGAATGGTTGATTCGGCATGCGTTTGGAAAGCAACGCGAACGTTCTCTTGCGTAGAGCAAAGGTTGACTAGCCTTGGAGTTTATTAAATAATGGCCGCGGTGAATGATCGTGCAACGCGCTCAGTCCAGTCAGCGTCTGCGTACAAAAGACACGGAGTCGAATCTGTCTCTCGCCGAATGCCACGCAACGTCGGTTAATATCGTTTACGGCAATTGCTTTCCACCGCGAGTCCTTAGGTTCGAATATTATCGGCAACAACTCGTTCTATTTTCCGTTCTCCATTTCATTCGACCAAGTGGGTTATACATACTCACCGCGGCAGCTCGAGTGTAACGCAAAATCAACGCCGCTGTTCCCCTCTTACGTTTCCGCGAACGCGAAGACCATTTTATTCCCGACACGAACACGAACACGAACACGAACACGAGCACGAGCACGAGCACGGAATGGAATGGAATGGAAGAAATCACGGTACACTGGATAGATTCGCCAGGTTCGCGTATGTCTCCGGTACACTCGTCCTCAAGGTATATTTCGCGATCCGATCCTCGCAGAACTAGGGAGTAGGTACAATGACGTCACGCGCTGATTACATTACGGACTACAAGGCCGCATTAAACTATTCTAGAAGCCGTACTTTGCACGTCTCTTGCGTCCAGTGTGCAAATAAAGGGTAACATAAGACACGCGAACTGCGTTCCTCGTCAGCTCGCTACGCTTCCCGCCTCTCCATTGCGGCTTCTGCAATTAATCTCTACGTATCCCGGGCCGGACAGTCCTCTCTGGCCGTTTCGAGTATCGAGGAATTCCTCGAGCCACGGAAACCGTGACGCACGCGTCGTAACTCGACGATTCGTGAAAATCCAATCGCGCAGGGATGCGAGAATTTGAATTCCGTTCGAAACGGTGAACAACCGTCGGATGCGTATAGCGCGAATCAAAGATGGTGACCGGCGGTGCTCTTCCTTCCGTCGCGTACGGCTTCTCTGCGACACCGATTACATAAATCGCGTTCGTATCGCGCACGCGATGAACCTTTCAACGGCGAAACGCGAAGAACGTTTTCATCGTGCAGTGACGCGAACCGTTATTATTTTCGTTGTTAACCCTCCCCTGTTCTCCCGACCTTGAGCAGTGTCGAGAAGTCAGCGACACGAGCAAGCGCGATAGCTTTGTTTTCGAAAAGGGCCGGTGTCCGAAGAGATTGCAAGAAACGAACAGTATCGTGGCGATTATATGTAACTGCGGGATCAAGAACGCCGGAGACACGGTGATAAACGATGTATACGCTGTCAAATTATGCAATAGCTTCGAGCGCAATGCTTACAGCCGAACCGCTGACATTTCAAAAACCTTCGAGTTAATACGCTTTCGCAAACGGCTTTCCGTCTCGGTCGTTGCACGAAACAGGAGTTACAATTTCCTCGAAAGACAAAGCAAACGTTAATTCTCGTTAAGGAGCTGTCATACGACGCGAGAAATCGAGAGGCGACGAATATATCGTCGAATTGGAACCCTTTAAGATATACGGAGTATATATCGGAAACTAATAAGACTATACCAAAGTACAGTCTAAACGGCATGTACGAGATAAACGACAACGATCGCGAACGAGCGTGAAATAAGAGTATGAATAGCTCGCGATACTGCTACGTCGTTGAACTTCGGTTAGAAATCGTGTGAAAGTGAAAACGCTGATTGCATCGCGCTACGGTGACCTCCGATACGAACTGACAAATAGAAAACTATACACATTCGAATCGAACACATTGCTGGATAAATTGGAAAAAAATTCAGTTCGCTCCTTTCTCGTCTTTATCACCGGCGACTGACGGCTACGTATTTCCTTTCACCTGTTAAACCATTTCCTTACGTTACTTTACAAAGTTAAACGATCCGTGTCATCGACACATCGCGAATTCGCGCGTAACCTCTTCGGCTCGAGTGCCGACAATAGCCGAAAACAGCCGAGTACGTCCGTGGATCGGGCGCCAACGGAAATCGACGAAAACCAACGAAAGTTCACGATTACCGAAACGTAATTACGTATTACGTATATAATTTACTATCGTATTTGGCCAATTGTTTTATGTTGTTCGTAAAAAGTGCCGTGTCGACTCTTGTGCAATTCTTTGATGTAAATAGTTATAATTGACTTTTTATAGTGAAACACGTGTAATATAAAAGTGACACTTTTGGCGGGAGACAAGACTCGCGCCAAAGAGGTTAGGATACGCGTCTATCGAAAAGATCAAAACGTTGGAATTTTTCGTGATACGTTCGATATTACGCGAAGGGATAGGAGAACACAAACTGCAGAAATGCATACGCAGCATATGGCACATTATCAACGTGGCAAAATATCGCGCGATACTGAACGAAATTGATGCGTCAGCGTCGGCGTTTTCGCAATATCGTATCGTTTCGTCCACTTTCGGATACGCGTGTCGGGTATCAAAGGCACGTTCCACGATCGAGAATTTGCATCCTTTTCAGCGCTTACTCTCGTTTCCTCCCGTCCCTACGTTTCTTCGCGTTGTGTTTGAGGCAAACATCGAGGTGTACCGCGGACATATGCGCCTCTCTCGCCGGTCCATACAACGAAATAGGGCTCGAATTAGCGCTAGTGTTGTTTTCATAGAAAGTATCAACGATGCGGCAAAAAATCTTACACCAAGCACACGAGTGCGCGTCATGCGAAAGACTCGACGCGTTGAAGCAAACTCGAGTAGCACTACGAGCCGTCTGCCGCATTACCATAAGTGGATCATCGAGGCTTTTCGTCCGGAAATGGTGGTCAAAGCGTTTCGAATAAAAATCTCGAAATTTCTCTTTAATTTTCTCATCGAGGCATAACGTTTTCCTAAATACGTTCAAACGACTCGACGCGAGATATTTCGAGCATTTCAAAACTCGTTTATATTTCTTGAAAATAATGTATATAGGGTGCAGAATTCGTCGCCTAGGGACTTTTACCAGTGAACTAGGAACCATGTGCATTCGGGCTCTAGTTAAATATCAAAGTTTCCTTCTAATCGCGAACCACAAATTTATCGATCGATCGTTGCAATCAAACATGGCGAATGCGACAGGATTAAGCGGGAAATAGAAAGGAGAAAGGAGAACGGAATTTCATACTGTGTATACATAATTACTCGAAACGTTTATTACGATTTTATTGCAATTCGACTTTAGTCGGCGCTCGCTACGCGTTTCCATGCATAGTAATGCGTATTGGATGGAGGAAGGAGGGAAAAAAGCACGAAGGGGTTGCGTCGGGAAGTGGTTAAGGGCTGGGAAGGGTCGATTATACGCGGTGTACACGTATCGCGCGTTATACTAGCGTGGCGACTATCGAGAGCATGAGTCACCTATGCGTAGGCGTCTCGATGGTAATGCGCTTATCGGCGCGGGCGCTTTTAGAAATTATTTACATTCGACGACCGTGTAAATAACGAAGGCGAGCAGCATCTAGCTCGACACACACGTATGCCACAGAGTAATTCCGGAAAACCGATTCTTCTCTACGCGATCGACGGTTACAACGTTCCAACGACACACATTTTCAAACGCGTCACGTTTTCGCGACGGTGAATGAACGGGTAATGACCGCCATAAGAATTCCGTGTACGCGTTCTTCGAGATACTCGCGATTCCCGATCGATCATTCCCGTTTTCGGATTGCGAAAAATCCCACTGGTGAATCACCTGCGCGGAGGGTCAGTTCGCCGGCTAGCCAATGGCGCGCGTCATCCACGCGTCTTCGGCCCAACTTTCGTCTCTTCTTTCCAACCTTCCCAGAACTCGCATCTTTGTCCCCGCCTTCCCCGAAACACTCGTCTATCTTTGCGATTTGGTCCCAACTATCTGTTCATAAACACCACGGTGAAAGGGATACGGGCAAATCATATCGCGAAAAAATTTTGATTTCAACGAAGGTCTACGCGTATGTAAAGCGTGATGAAAATTTTTTTCGAGGGGAGCACCTAAACGGAAATAAAAGTTTTGCTATTTTTTCCAGCACCGAGTATAATTTTTACTGTTCTACTGGAAAAAAAATTTTAAGCAATTTTAGAGGTGTGTTTGACAAGCTATATTCGGTGTATTCGATAAAGTGTTCCATGTAGGAAAATCAGAATTTTCTGATTAGGTGAAATTTTGATTGAACGTATATTTCAATTATTAATTATTTTCAATTATTTTTAATTTTAATAAGCGCGTAAGTCGAGTATGCATCTTGACATTCGTGGTTATGCTTAAATTTTCGCTTTATTTCTGCGCCTTATGTCATCGTTTTCCGCTCGTTTTTACCCGTTTCATTGTTAGGGTTGGAATTAAGAACAGCGTTACCCTCGCTTCTCGCTTCTCATCACGTACGTTTATACGAGGCGATATTTTATGCGATGACACGCATTAATCATTGCACGTGCATCTCGTGCGAAAAAGCTGCTGGATTTCGTTCAAACTCGGCTCACGATCAGCGATTATTTGCATACGCGATCACAATACGAGACCGAAGCGAACGCGATCGTTTTTCCTTACTCTGGCTGTGTTATAATCCGCCGACTACGACTATAATGCTTTGCGAGACCAAGGAACCTTCGCGACCAACGCCAGAATTTCCACGGATCTGAAAAGCAGCGCCTAAATTTATCTCGAGGATACACGCGGCCACTGCCGACTGCAACATCGATCGATACCTTGCCACTGAATTCGTGATTTCGTTTAAGATCTCCCTTTTCCATTATTACGAAACACGTTTATTCCATCGAATTAAGTAGCACGTAATTAATACGAAAAAAAAGGTACGTGAAATTAATTCAAAGATCGAATCATTTAAATTTGAATTCCCACTTTTTGATAGATCGGCTAACGCCAAAGATCGTCAATGAGAAATTTAATTTCGATTCACCGGTATGGATTGAAAATGGCACCTGTTTCGGTGAAGGTAGTATGTCTTTATTAGTAACGTTTCCCATGGTCAAGTACGACTTAACTTTTCGAATCGATATGGAGATATGTATATATTTTGTATAGAGTTCTTTGTGAAGCGAGCAGCTGTATCGCGTTAAATAATCGAATAACACCTCGGAATGTCTGGAATATTCGAATGGGTGTAAAAAGCAATAAGATTAGAGAGGAATAATCTGCAAAATTTCTCACTAACGTTGTTTCGATCAGAGCTATCGGAAGATCGGACAAATAATTGACAATGTCGCGAATAATCGATCCCGGCTAATTAGCAATAGAATAGCGCATATTTGCAAATAATCATTGCGGTCAATTTTTAATGGCCTACGTATCGATTGCCTGCGAGTAAAGCTAAACGAGAATCCATCGCGCGGTATAGCGGAATTAAACAAACGGTACATTCACCTACAAAGCCGAACGACCATACGATTTTCTGAGAAGAGACCCTTTCCGAAGCTCGTTCCCCGATTCCGCTTCTTTTCAACCGTGTCGATTAGAAGCACCGTTTATTTTCGTGACACCGAGCGAACCTAGCGGCGGAAAAAAGAATTACTCTGATCCACTTGGCTGACACGGCCGATATGCCTGCTCGATTGGAATCGACGGGTCAACGGCAGCTTTCGGTGAAACGGGATCGAACGTTCCTTTCTTTCCACACACAATTTTATCTTCGGCTATTACCGATAAATGCACTCTTTGCGAACGTCGTAATTTGTACTTTTCAGAAGGTACAAAGAACTGTAACGGTTGTTCGTAGGGAAATCCAATAACGCCAGTCCGAGTATTTGTCGCGCCATCTGATTAACGCGTCGATCGTCGCGCCACCTGTATTTGAATTTCCAATCAAGTTTCTAACGGAGTCGGTTTAATGTTTGAATTTCAAAATTTCACGAAATTAAAAAAAAAGAATGAATTTTTAATTGGCGGTGATAGATATCTAATTTACCGATTGTACCACCAATCGCGACATCTCTCGTTCCAGTTAGGTTTAAGAGATATATAAACGTACGTGTTAGGTTCGTACGTTATGTGAGCTAGTAAGAACGTTACTTGTATACCTTGTGTGAGTCGGATGTGTCTTATAGCGCTATCGAATACATAGTTTATAATATATACACACACAGCCATATACAGTTTCCTCGAGACTAACCATTTGCAGTACAATGACGAGTCTAACTCGCCACGAGTTCTTCGTGTCAAATCTCGCATATTAGGTTATGAACCACACCTATTACGCGACTATATTTTTCTCTAATTTTATCACAGTGGTTAACCAAAATTAAATACTTCTCTGATATGTAATTTTTCGTAACTGAATTGTAGCGCAGGGTTTAATGATAAATTATTTTGGAAATGAACCAAATTAAATTTCTAAATAATAATATATAATAACACTAATAGCTATATAGTAAATTGTTATATATATAAAAAGAAAGAACGCCTAGAGAACAAAAATAAATTTATGGCGCTGAAGAAGCATACTCGATTTACACTCGACGTGTTAAGTTCTGCATACACAAAGCAAGATGTAGCAGACTCCTCGCTAGATGGCTTAGCAGACGTAGAAATAGCACGTAATACCTCGGCGGAGCGAGACATTGATACGTTTAGCTGCGAAAGAGATTCGCGAGATATTTTGAAATATGGATAGAATAATGGCGGACAGGGTCGAGGAAGAGAACGATTACTCGGAAATGTAGGGCAAGTTCGAAATGCGTATTTATGGCACGGCAGTTTTTGCAACGGAAAACGGCACTTCATACGCGACCGGTTCTAGTTCAACGTATCAGCTCAACTTTTTCCATCCTCTTCGCGTGTCTTCGTTTCATTTTTCAAAATCGTCTGCCGATTTTGGACATCGCGGAGTAGCCGAGTGTGTCAACGATCGCTGCTCGTATTCGCAACGTAAATACCGCGCAATCGATCGGGATCCGGTCATTTTATTCAGGTCAAAACGGTCGTGTATCGGTTCAGTGGCAAAGGCGTGCCCCGAAGAAAGGATTTTCCTTCGAGTGAACTATGAAATCGTGGCAACGATTTTCAGGCAGCTGCCTCGACAACCTAACCTCTCTCCGATAATTAATCAGTGAAGCCGATCCTAGGAAACCGAGTTCTCGTTTCAGACTTTGCTCCAAATAGTCGCAAATTAGAAACTCTAAACGCTTCGATATTCGATAAATCCCAACTTCAAAAAAAAGAAAAGAAAAGTAAATAAATAAAAAAAGAAAGGTATGGAAATTTCCAGAAGAAGATAATGTCCCACAGATAGTCAGCGAAACGGATCCTAGAGAACGTATTATTACTCAGTTCGGATCGTGTCCTAAATAACTGAAAATTGGAAAGGTAAAAAAATTTGGCTTGGAATGAAAAATGGAAAGGAAAATGGAATCTGGTTTTGAAAAGCAGGAGTTACTAAGGTATCAAAACGGACGAGGCTACTTGTAGAATAATAAATGGTAGATACGGCGAAAAGACTGGAAGAATAACAATGGTCGGAGCGCGTGTATATAGGTATATCTGTGTCACGCGGATACCCGAGTCTGAGTCATTCGCTCCCGTTCGCTCGCACAAGAGTTCGTTGCTCATCGTGGCTTCGTATCGTGCCCCGGTCCCGTGCTCTTTCACCTACTAACGGTCGCTTTACCGTTCTTCGACTCTTGCCAAACGCACCGTTTCACATCGACCACGCTCGAACGTGGAACCGCTTAACCGGACACTTCCTCCGAAACCGATTCCATCTCGCGCCAACTGCGATTGATCGATGAAAAATGTCCGAGGGAGAGGTTATAAATCGGTGGACGAGAAGAAAGACAATCCGCAACGAAGAGCAATCGCGAACGCGTTAAATTCGTGGATGCTTGTTTATAGTTTGAAGATGAACGTTTGTTCGCGGTTTACGTCACGCGATGTACGCGTTTTACGAGGACACGTTGTTCCTATTTTAGGTATGCACGGTATTAGTCGATGCGCAATAAAAGCGTCGGTTTGCACACTGAAAATAAATCGTTGTTCGAAGCACCGCTCGAAATACCGTGTCCAAGGATTACCGGTCAAACACTTGCCTCGGACGCGTCACGCTCGTGGAAAGTGAGAGATAAAAGATGGCGAGTGTATCGAGTATCGGTGGGAAATGGAGTATAAACCAACAGCTGGAACCAGAAATGGTCCCATGGCTTGGAAACATCTCGCGAGAGATGGAAATATTTCGCGTGCCTCTTGTCCGGTGGTTATACGTCGTAGCATTTTACTCGATTTTCCTTTCTCGGTTTCTTCAAAGAGCGCCAACTTCACACGGGACGCGAGTCGACCGTCGAGAGTTCTCGGAACGGTTTAAACGACGCGTATTCCACGGCGCGATGGGTTTTATCGTGACAAAAAAGGGTCTAACGTTACGTAAAGGTTCGAGGAAGATCGAAGCTCGTTACGATACGTAAAGGTGAAACGTGAAATTTGTACTTTCCTCGTTATCGTTGCTGAAGCGGTTTTACGCGACTGCGCATCATTCGATTCGTCTTTGGTGTCGGTCAGCTACGAATATCGCGTGGTCGAGGTGGTATCCAATTTTAGCGGGTTTCGTGGAGACCGTAGAACACGCAGAGGTTGGAACGGCTACGAAAACGCATCGAGTAAAAGAATGCACTTTCCTTCGTGTCCTCGCAACAGCTTCTCCCGTGGATCGACGATACAACGGCGACGACGACAACGACGAACCACTAAACGGTTGCCCACGTACGACTGTACCACGCGACCTTCTCGTCATTCGAGCTTCTCTCCGAAAACACGGCAGAAAGGAGAGCGCGACGGTTCGAACCGTGCGAAAGAAACGCAACGAAACGCGTCACACGAGTGCCAGCCGGCAACTCCCGGTCTCTTTCTCTCGTCTCCTCTCTGTGTTTGCTGCGCGCCGAGATCCTATACAGCCGGAGAGGAAGCTCGTCCAGAAACACTAGCACAGACCAAGATCCACGACCGGAGGGGAGGGGGGAATAGAAGTAGGAGGAGAAGACCGAAAGTGCGCGCGACTACACGACCACGAGCGCGACCACGACCACGGACCACACGACGTCGCGACGACGTAGACTCGTCACCTGATCGCGATTGCCCGCCTGCGCTCCTGCCGTTTCCTTTATTTTCCCCCACCAACCCCTCTAGCGGTCATTCTTCCTTTCCGCGCGTAGAACTTTCCCCGAGCACTCCGTGCCTAACCGATCTTTCCAGTTCGATCTCTTGGCTAACGCAACTTCGATATGCCTATATCCCTCGAACTCGTTTCACAGTATGCCCTCGGCCAACCGCGACCTCTAAGCAGGCGACCTCTGGAACCTCCACGTTTTCGGTCACGTGGCACTGCCTGCAAATGCGCGCGAATCGGTGCATCGACGAACGCGCATGTTCTCTACCGAGTCTGTGGTCTCGTGAACTCTGCTTTTTTAACTATTCCTATAAATCTCGTGCTTGCTATCTTCTTTATAAAATGACATTTTGACTAAGCAGAGAAAGGAAACGGTGTTAAATTTATCGCATCGGAATACGAAATCCTGGAAAGTTAAATAAGCAACGACTCTGGAGAGTTCTGTGCGATTCGTACGTGCCTTGACGTCACGAGGACGATGTTTGCAGAGCGTCCGATCGAGCTACACGCCGGATCCCGACGATTCGTTTCCGTTTCACGAATCGGTTACAGTTTCGAGAATTCGCTACGCGGTTGCCGATTCGTTGTCGTGTTTCGTTCACTGTTTACGACAGGACCTTTCCTTTGTTTCAAGCGTCGCGACTTCTATTTGACCGGGACTTGGTTTGTCGATGGTAAAGCGAGTATTTATGGATGGAGAGTTTACGCGGACAGTGGTAGGCAAATAAACGGAAAGTGTCCGGCAGAGGACGGATTCGGCACGCGACTCGGCAAACAGCAGCTCGCGAGGAAAAATGTAACGGGACGGCGCGACGCGGCGCTCACGTAGCCCTCTATCTACATCGTCCACCTCTTCACGTGGGAATATTGATTTCGCCGCGTCAGCTGCTCGCTCGGTTGCTCGACTTTGCTTGCCTATTCGTCCACCGTTTGTCCTCCGTTGTTCGTCGTTCGCTCCCCGTTTGCCCCATCTAATTCATACACTTGTTCTACCACTTTATACATTAATTTGCATAGTTCGTCTGTCGCGTCTTTCCCACCTCGCCAACGTCATCCGATTATCGCTCTTTTAGCCACCGTGTTTCTATGTACTAACCAATTATCGGCTTCTCGAAACGTTCGCTTTTTTCACAAAAACGCCTCCATCTACGGAACCTCTCAAAATTCACCGTCACTTTATATTTCCACAATCGTTTAAAACCTTTTTTTATCTAATATCGATATTCATACCTTGACTGAAATCATCATTTTTAAACTTGTTACCTGCCTTCCCGACTTTATTCATTCATTTCTTTTTCTAGTTTCATCCATTAGTCGTGACAAGAAGTCAAAATACGTTTTTTCTTTCGTTTCATAAATCACAGTGATCTCTTGATTAGGTGTATTCGGTAAACGTGACGGGTGTCAGACACCGCTATAGGTCATTATCGATAAAATTGACTAATCCTTCGGCGCGGAAAGATGGGTCCGATTTATGAGTCAGCAGGGACACGTCGATTTTCAAAGCCGTGGAAGAAAATAACAAGCAACGCGTACCGAGGTCAGGTGTGAATCACGTTTCGCGATCGATTTGCTGAAAATTAATTCTATACATTCTGCAACAGAGACGTAAAACGCGAAAGCGAAGGAAACTCTATAGTCCGGATCGATGGGTCCACGAAATCACGGCGGAGTGGATTAATTTTAATCGAGAACGGTTTATGTAACGTTACGTGCTATTACCGGTAGCGTTACGCGTTAACTGCAGGCCAAACAGGCTATTTAGCGAGTCTTATCTCTGCCAGGGTTTTTACACCGACTCGAAAGAGCGAAAAAAGGAAACGGGGAAACTAGAAATCATATAATTTCCGCTCCCAATCGCGATATTCCTCGGAACGGGCTGAATTCGCCGAGAAATTTAATCGTTTTCAGTTTTCCTCCATCATCGCGATAACTGATACTTAAGCGATAGAGAACACGTGCATTCCTCCGACGATTTCTCTTACCGTGTGGTCGGGCAACAAAATTTCGATATTCGTGGATTTTCTAAACTTTCCGATTTACCGTCCATTCTCCTCGACAGAGCGAGCACAGCCATACTAACCTGCAACAGAAAAATGATATTATGTAACAATTGCAATTTTATTTCAGTTTGCTACGCGATTTCGTGCCCGCGTATCGCGCATTTCGTCAGATTAACCGCGCGAAACTTAAAAATACGAATTTATTTGGAGTTTGAAAAGTTGAGAAGCATTCGAGTGTTTTGGCGGTAAAATTCGAATAAAAATGTAAAAAGCTTTGACACGCTACGTGTCATGTATTTTCTTTTTCCACTTCAATCCACACGTAATAATCTATCCCCATAGAGG
The DNA here is from genome assembly GCF_001483705.2 of Eufriesea mexicana. Classification (NCBI taxonomy): domain Eukaryota; kingdom Metazoa; phylum Arthropoda; class Insecta; order Hymenoptera; family Apidae; genus Eufriesea; species Eufriesea mexicana. Next base: position 952,630 of record NW_016908532.1, on the reverse strand, counting down.
TTAATCCACAGGATTAAGTTACGAGATAAGTTGTAATTAAAGAAATGAAAAAGAAAAGGAGAAACGAAGTGGATAAAGAGGGAAAGAAGTGCTATTGATTTTTCGAATATCTGATCTGTGAAAATGGCGACCAAGAAGAGGACATCACCATCATTCTAACCTATAAAAATTCGGTAAATGTATATTTATATTCCATCGAGATATCACTCGTCGACCGTGTACTATTGTCACACAGCTATTAAACCCTACCTTAAGTAATTCACAATTGTTGAGCAATCGCTGCTCAACTCTCCATAGCACAGTGACACGAAATATATCCCACCTGAAAATCGCACGTGGTTCCGCAGTGTGCTTCGTAATCGCCATTATATACGATGAAAATGACGTTCTTTGTGAAATAACGCGATAAGAAATACCCCGTTTTATATTTAAGTACGCAATTAAAATTAAAACTTTATCTTTTTAACATTACCTTTACGGACATTTTCTTTAGATATTTATAATTAGGTATTTACATAAAATTTGTAATACTTGAAAAAATTATTTTTGTTTAACTCTAGAACTACCGTTTGATAAAATTAATATTAATTTTTATTCGAATGTGATCGTAATTACGTATACACTTTTATTTTCATTGTACTGCTTCAACGCTAGAACTACCGATCTTTAATGGGTACCTAAACATAGCTGGCATAGATAATAGTAATTTCAGTGCAATGAAAATAAGTAAATATATTGATTACAGTTCTCTCGGTATGAGTGGACGTTAATTTCTTTTTAACAATTGCGAAAAGGAAAATTCTGTCACCAGGCTATTTGGCTGGATTGGTAGTTCTATATAGGCATATACATCGACAAAATGTGAAAGAAAAAAGTACATATTTCTAAGCCGTGCTACAAGAATACCCTCCTAACCCTTTGCACTCCTGTGTCCAGTTATACCCGACATTTTTTGACTTTTCGTTTGCAGAGCATGAAAACGGAAAATAAGTAAGAAGAATAATTGAGAGTGGAAAGGGTTAAGCGAATAACGCAAAGGTATTTCGCGTTGCTTAATTAAAAAAGCCTGTGCAAGCATGTCCGTGGTTGCAAGTGGCTGGAATAACCGCGGAGCCGAGTGCCGAAGCGAATTTTGTTTGCGCTTATCAATGCAAAACGTTTCTCTCATCGTGATATTCCGCTCTTCTCTATTCCGTACCTGTGTTGCCAGGGTAACAGCCTAGATTCGAGAGGTTGGGAGATGCGGACCTACGGAGGAGACAAAGGCCACCCACACGTTTGCGCGCCAGCGCGCAAGTGTACTCGTGAAATCCGTGCAGAAGAAGAAGAGAGAGGAGGGCATTGTCGCTCGATCGTGTCCTTTGTTACGGATTTCCGGTAGCATAGGCAGGCGACGGACGTAAACGACAATTCGTCGAACGTACACGGGGATATGCCTGTTTTGTGCACGCGCGAATTCCGATTCCGAACAAAGTCGACCAACACTCGGCCAATTTCCTTCCCCGTGGAAACGTGCTTGACGCGCGATATTCGTTCTCGATTCGTGCTCGGCTAATAATTTCCGCCTTCTGAAACATTTGTCGCGTGCTGCGGACGAACCAAAAGCGGGTCACGCTTTTCCTCGCAGCTGCAGGAAAGGCAGAGCCGAACGGGGCCACTCGCCGGGTCGCCAGCATGCTCCAAGGATCTCCATGATGATTTAATTGGTTAACCGTGGAACGTGGATAACGGTTCGAGTAATCGATCTGTACTTTCCAGTACGTTTCAGGGTAACCGATAACGTTTAGTTACTCTCAACGACTAATCTTAGGGTTAGGGGGTTCAGGAGAACTCGACGCCATCTTGGGGTTCAGGAGGCCTCGACGCCATCTTGGGGTTCAGGAGGACTCGATCGCGTAAAACTCGCAGTTTCCTGCGTTTTCTTGTGGTTCGAAGATTAAGGAAATCCGTAAATAGGAAAGGGGATTAAAAACTGGGTAAATAGACTCTGATGTTTGAAAACAAAATTCCACTTCGGATTAGGTTTTCGATTTTCTACGTCAAAGATGGAAATTAACTTTCTTTTACTAGTTACTACTATTGGAGAAATGGATATTCGATGCATCGCTTAACCTAGCTCCTCGCGAGGTTTTCATGCCCAAGATGTCACAATGATGAGCTACGCTCTTCATGCTAATGAGAAAATTATGCTAAACGCGTTGTCACATAAGCAAGATTCACGTAGATTCTAAAGACTCGTATGAGCGTTAGAAATTGAAATTATCGCGCCAAGTAAAATTAAATACTCTTACAATGCATCAGCTTCTGAAGAAAATCATCTAAACGGCGGGGTCAAGAAAGAACCCATAAATCACGAGTATATATAGAGGGTGAAATAAGGATTGCCACTATGTTATAAGGAAATTCACCCAAGCGGAAGAATCTGATTTGAATTTTTTAATTTCGATGGAAATATACGAGTATGTATATCATAACAGACTATAGCTAACCTTTCCTCTCGAGTAATATCGCTCTAAGCAGACGAAACCAGTTGAATTTTCAGTGCTCTTCCGCTTTCCAAACGTAACCTTGTAATAGCATAGAATTCGACAGAAAGTTTTCTACAAAAAATTCTCCAACTTTTAATACCGACTTTGGCTTTTGATATGTGATACTAAGGGCTGAGAAACAAGTACATTCGTACAAATTTCGTCATAATTTCGTGTACAGTTGCATGGGTATGCAAACAATCGAGAAAGTCACGGGTCGAGGGATACTCTAGGATTAATTAACGTTTCAACGTGTCATTAGAATGTCGAAGGCATGGAAAATATGATAATCGCTGACAAAATCGTAAACAAGAGAATCGATATTGTTTCGCGCCAGGTAACGCGTTTCTCGTACACTTGGTTTTCTCGCAATTATAGATTTTAATTGGTCGACATTTTCTCGAAAAACATTCGGGTGTATTGCGCGAAGGAGCTTGCAGAAATTATCGGAAGAATAGTGAAAGCGAACGTGCAAACTTCGCACGGATACGACTATCGTGAGATTTCGAAAGAAGATTTCACTTTTGTATAGTACGGACGAGGCAAAACGAAACAAGTGATTTTCCAAGATTCGAGAAAACGAATATTAGAGGAAATTCCAATATTTTCAGCAGTTTCGTATGATCTACTCGAGGTTCACGATAAAACACACATTATTCTTAGAATACAAGGTCGAATTATCAAACGACGCGATAAAAAGTAAAAAATAGTGCATTTTTTAATTTCCCAACGTTCTCTATTTATTTACGGTGTTAAAATTAAAAAAAAAAAAAAAAATGGTTAAAATAAAATACAAATTTCACCCCGGTGCCCACCGTGGCAGTGAACGTGTCAATGTTGCAAGTAATTGTAACCAATACTCGAGAAGCGAAGGAAAATGTGCATACTCGAGTTCTCTTTCGGTGTTATTGCAAGAATTTCGTACGCGACCTGACCTTGGCCTGAATTTCATTCCTCCGGAGCGGTTCGAGAATTCGGCAATGCTCCTCCATCTAGCTAGGCGGCAGTATTTTTCAAACCGTGGGGCGTGACCCATTGGAGGGTCGTACGATCGATATAGCATAGCAGCTCGTGATCGTCGAATCCCGTCGCGAGACCGAGGAAATTCACGCGCATCGAAGGAATAATAATATCGACGATATCACGCGACGCATTGCGATAAAGAATCGTCGAAATGGTTCACATCGCTGGAATGGTTGTCGCGGGAATGACATGCGAAATGCAGAAGCGCGACGACATTATATACATTTGAATAGATTAGCACGCAATGGATGGCTCGAACGGTGGAAAGTGAAAGTACATCCGTCTAGCGACCAACGTTTCGTTTCCACGTACGTATATTTTGCTGCGAGTGTATTCTGTTCGAGCTGGTATCGTGCAACGTACCTTTCTCGTACCACGCGTAATAATAACGTTACGTGAAACTCTTGCACAGCTAATAAGTACTCGAACAGTTTAATTTCCATAAGGAGAGTTGTTTTAAATTCACTCGGGATTGTATCGTTAAGAAGCGATAGTTAAGAATGCCGTTATTAGAAACGGAACGGGGACGTTATGATTCGTATGCTTTCCGAGCATACTGCGACGATCGTCGAACGTGTATCGAACCCGTTAAACGTCGGATAACAATATGATTCATACTCGTGCTCATCAAACTGACCCGAAAGATAAGACCTGGCACAGGTAATGTAGCTGCACATCTGCCCTATCTTCGTCCACACGGTCTTGAACAGTTCCGAATCGTACATCGATAATCGTTGGCGAGCCGTCGCTTCCTCGATCGTTTCGCTTCGTTGTCGATTCCCCTCGATTCGAACGCACTCCCCTGTTCATGGATGCGTGCGCACCTCTTAACCGTTGCGTCGCGCCACTCCTAATCTTTTACGCGTCGTTGTTTCTTCTCGTCCACGGCATGATTTCTTTCCAGCACCAGTTATGTAACATCGATTCGCTACTTACGTAACGTTCACTCGTTATCAATGAAAGCAGCCTTCGTAACACCACGGTCGAATATAAGTCGAACCTATTGAAAAATACCGCAAGGTTTTTCGTTTCTTCCACGTTCTTTCAATTCTTACGCGAGCCTCGCGAGAGTCCGTCGGGGGGCGTAAGCGTAGCGAATCGCGTGGGATGAAAAATACGCGATCAAGATCGTTGGCAATTACGCGTCGCATTCGATCACGCGAACTCGCACACACCTGCGCCTTTTTTCTCGCGTTCTCCAAGCAATAGACGATCCATTACGCATCGAACCTATCGAATAAAAAGTATTCCTTTCGTGAACAACCTTCGGGTAAAAAATGACATTTTCGGTCGGAAAATTCTACTTCCGTTCTGCCGAATGTAAGGCGATCTATCGAAAATGAATAATGCAGAAAAAAGTGGGTAAAAATGAAAGTTGGAGAACTGTGTCGATCGTTGTGATATCGATAAATCTTAATCGACCGTAGCAGGAGATCGGTCATCGAGTTAACGAACACCGTTAGAAGAAAGTGTGACGTTCACGTCACGAATCTCCCTCGTACAACGTTTCGTCGTTTTAGTCATAGCCGATGCGTATAAATAAGTAATTATTATCCTTGACTCTTTATTAACTCCTGCTACATCGGCGCGACCTTCGCACCCGCGATTGATTACGTCATCAAAATGTACGACCGCGCGCATTGGGCCCTCATTTACCAACACCAACGCGTGCTTATTCGTGTGAACCTTCCTATTTTTCCATTCTCGGGGGCACCAGAGAAAAAATCAGAAGCAACGCAGCGTGTCTACATCGACCGAGATACGTTAACTTGGCACGCGTGTATTTTACGAATTCGCCTATATTTTTCTACGAATTCCCCTTTCGCGTGGCTCACTCGTATCTACTGACCGTTCCGAAAACATTGCGCGCGGATGTACAGGCGACGTAGCGCGAACTCGAAACCACTATTTCCGTGTTCGTCAAGGCTCCGTTGTTCGAGATATTCCGATAAAAACTAACCAACGAAAACTTCCTGCCTCGAAGGAGTATCGATAATCGACAGCTAATTCGAACGTTATCAGGCACAACAAAATTATCGCGCAGTTAGTCAATCTTAGTGGCCTGATAATTTCTTCCGCAAATCTACGTTTACTTCCAGTCCGCTACTAGATTAACGACGAGGAATTAAATCGTAATTATGAAACTGCATAAACGATTTCTATTATAGACTACTTGTTCCACGCGAGGTTTCGTTTTTTTCCAACGAAATTGTGCAACGACGATGTAGTTGTGAGTAATCAGCTGATTTCACGGTTAGCCAACGTTTCCTTGAGCGAGGCTATTTCGACGATAATTTATTCGTCCAATTACGCGTGTAAATTTCGAGTATGCGTCCTTCTCGCGTTGTCAGCGACCATTTCAATATCGCGTTATATCCGTCGGGAACGTGTAGTTTCGTTAAACAGAAATACGAAAAACTTGCTGTACACGTATGCTACGAGTCGCGACATGTAACGAACGCTTATGTAAATTTGAACTTTGCTTTACTCCGTACGTTGCAGAGCGAGTCGTGGAATAAAACCGTGAGGTAAATTTCACGGTAATTATAAGGTTGAGTTCGCAACGGGAGCAGCGACGCGGCGCGTTGCTTCGCGGAAAAGGTTCTCACTCGGTAAGAAAGGTTCGAACACGAGTCGGTAAGTAGCGAAAATAGTGGAGTATCGAGGCGAAAGCGAAGGCGGAGCTGTGTTCACGGGACGAATGACATCGCGTGTCAGTGACACGCGGTCGCGATGGCGAAACGATCGAGAGAATTGGAAAGGAGCGCGGAGTATAGAGCACGAGACGACGCGAAGTTGGTAGTCGAGTGCACGACGCGACGCGATGCGACGCGACGCGGTACGACGAAACACGAGAAAAGAGGCACACGGAAACCCACCGGAATCGAAGAGGACTACACCAGAATCGAATACTCGAACGATTGACGCGCGAACACGAACGTAACTCGGTGACCGTCTAACCGAGTGACTGGACGATCGACTAACCGCTCGTTGATCGAACGCAAGCGAGTCCGAGTAGATGACACGCGGTATGAAAATAGGGGGACTCGATGTGTGCCCACGCGTGAACGTATGCTCGCGCACGTTTCTTGCGTATTCGAAGAACGTGCGTCGCCACTCCAATTAGATACTTATTCGTTTCACGTTCGAGAGAGTTCTAAATCAAAATTACGAGAATTTCGGTCTTCGACACTCGGCGAATAGGTCGTCGATTATCGAGTATCGGGTCACTGTTCACGATTACTCCACTTCGATAATGAAACCGCGATAATATCGACATACAGGTTACGGAATCGAAGAATAGCGAATTTTATCGTCAATAACGAAATCGCGAGAGGTTATCTCGCTCGAATTCGAACAAACACGCGTCCGATGTGCGTTCATATCCGATACGCGAAATATCACAAGCTTACGCGTACAGAGGAATCGAAGTAGATCCGGAAATTTAAGAACAATCGAGACTTCCGTTGTTAACGCTATGAGAAAGGCGTGCAGCGAAAACAGAGGTTGAGAAATTATATATCGGTCGTTTGGCGGCCCCGATCGTCGCGCCGGTGGCCAGTGGCCGATGGTCTCGCGCTTACTGCTCACGCCATCGACCTGAAGTTGCACGCGGTTCTCGACTAACTGTACTTCGGATGAAAACTCGAGCGGGAATGGCTCGCGCCTCATTTCGTCCGGTATAAACACGGAGTCGCGGTATGAGTGGAACGAAAATTATTTAATCCAACAGTTTCTTTACGTATCGTGAGAAATTTTATCACGACAAATGAGACGAATTCGTCTGATCGACGCTGGAAAACGTGGAACGAGGTAAATGATTTTAACACGAGCTTCGAGTAAAGTCCGAGTCTTGCGAGCGATTGAAACACGTGCGCGTCGTAATAATCGTTACGTTGCCTGCACGCATCCTACTTTTATCCGTTACTCGGTTCCGTTTCACCATATCGCATGCGAACAACAAATTTCCACGACCTATTATCTGCTCGTTTTATCGCGTATTTAACGTAATCTACGCTCGTCCGACTCGCGCAATGTGCAACGAGAAAATAGACATGTGCGATTCGCATTGAGCATCATCAACGATGTTTCATCTCCATTAACCCTTGAAAAAGAGCAACAGAAGGTCTGCACAGGTGACTATCGAGCAATACATTTAAGGATGATAATAATAACGAGTGGATAAATAGTCTTTTTACACGTAAATATTCGTTTTCAGAAGTTTGCTGCTCGCGTTTGTATATTCTTTGCCTTTCCAGATGCACGAATTGAAATTAAAAATAAGCATTGCGTAAAATATTCGAGAAACTTTCATTGTCTATTTTGAATTCTTCGTTCTACGAATATATCGTACGTTGAACGATGAGTTTCTCCATTTTTCGCGATAGAAATGATCAAACTGATCGAAATATCTTTCAGATATTTTATTTAAATGTGTTTGATAATGCTGGATTCTATTAAAACAAAAGCCCGATTATTCCACAACGATTCCTGTGCGAAAATAGAGAGATAGTCGTCCGAAATGTTTTCGTTTCGGTTGATATTTGAAAAAGTACCATTTCTGGTAGGAAGAAAAAATGTTGGTTGAAATAGAACAAAATTCATAGCAGGCTCCAAATCCTCTCGTTTTTACTACGTCTACCGTGATAAAAATAATTTCGCTATTCGAAGAATTTCCGTGGGTATGCCATTTCCGGTCGCCTACTAAATTTCCTACAATTTTCGAAACGAAAGGCTACATATTAAAAATAAAACGGTACTTGCTGGCCAGGTGGGATCACGAATCGTAAACGAGGAAACGCGCCTTAACACGGAATTTTCAAAGAAAAACATGTCCGAAACATTTCGCGATACGCATCCGGTGCAAAATAAAAGCTTTTCTCCGAAACGAGGCAAAATAAACGTCCATTGTTACCCGAGAAAATGGACAAATAATCCGAAAGATGAATTTATAGAACGAACCATCCTGCCGGTGTTAAATATTTTTGGTAGCCATATGCCCGAGCAAATATTTGCAAATGGCGGACGAAGCTTCGCGAAGTCCGACTGTTTCGCTACAACTCGGAAGAGTTTTCTTCGTTGGAAGAAAGAAATGTCCCTTTTTCAAAAAATAAAGGATTAGAGGCTAACGTTACCAGGAAATGGTAACCAAATATATTCCTTCCTCGACGTTTACAACGTTCGCTGCGCAAGGGTACGTCGTGGCGAGTAATTGGATACAGATCGATGGAATGCACCCGTATAGAGGGGAATCCCCATGAAGGAGTAATCGCTGAAAGGGTAAACGAGATTTCGAGCAAACGCGGTATGCGGCACATGATATAGTGCGTTCGGGAAAAGAAGGCACAGCGTGTTTACATCCTGATGACTGATTAACTCCATTGACACTCCCATCACAGGCAGTTACCACTATTAGCCGAAGATGGTGACGAAGATCATCATGGGAAAAGAAGGCACAGCGTGTTTACATCCTGATGACTGATTAACTCCATTGACACTCCCATCATCACAGGCAGTTACCACTATTAGCCGAAGATGGTGACGAAGATCATCGGTCACCGTTTTCCGTGATCAAGGGAGAATCAGCGGAGTTAATCAGTCGTGAGGACATCAGTGCCTTCTTTCCTCGAACGCACGATACCTAGCTAGCGCGCAGCTTGAACCCGGGTGTGATCAAGTTGGATGCGCTTTAACGAGCCCGGAGAACTTCTGCCAAAGTCGATCTTTGGCCATGCTTCCGAATTCCCTGGCTTAATTTTAGTTAACTCGCGCGCGTGTCAAGGACACGGTGTTATGCAGTAGCGAATCGTGTGTCACTTGTCTGTTAAGCTAGCTTCGAGCAACGCGTTATGCAAAAATTGTCTGACGAAAGTTGCAACAAAAAACGAGCTTGTCAACAGGTCTCCTTCTCTACGGATTCCGGCGACGATTTTTGACCGGAGTCCACGGGTCCACATTTGTACCCAGTGATTTCGAAAAACGGAGAGAAAATTTACATTTCGCGAGGAAGACGGATTGCAGCAGTGTCAGACTCTAGCATCTCATTAAACCGCGAGAAAAATTGGGAAAAAAGTAGTTTCTGTGCCATACGTTCAACGATTAGATATTCAGACGGTGAATGATAGGCAGTACAAAAACATCGGTTTAATCGATGCAAGAAAATGGCGATTTCAAACTCATTTATCTGTCGCGACCATTTTTAAAAGCCATAATCTCGTGTCACTTCCGCCCTCTTTATCATAACGAGTTTCGTCCGATTTTAACTATACGTCATACCGCAACTATTAGATGCAACCATCTTTATATAGTACGCGCGAATAAACGAGGCTTACACATTTACACTGCACCGTGAAAAGCTTTCGAGCCGAGATCCTCGAGCTTTCCCTTTCGAGGTGACTCTTGTTGCCGAAATAAATAGGCAAATGACAAATCGATTAGTGGTAAAAGAAATGAAATTTTAAATAATTGTTCGTTAGGTATATCAATTTTATACCTAAACAAGGAAACTGATTCTGGGTTGGATAGTTGCTGCGGAATGCAAGACATATTCGTCGTTGTTTGGTACCGATCTGACAATTGAAATACCGGTTTGATAATTGCCTTTGCTTCCTAGTACTCTAGGGAATTCTCTCCGTGAAGGATTGCCAAAAAAGGTAGCAATCTGGTGTTTGAGGAGGCTTGATTGGGAAGATGGTCCGTCTAGAAAGGCAGCGATAAGCACGAGCGCAAGTTCTGTCGCAATATCGTTATTAAGGAACGTAGGGTGGATAGGTGAGACAGCTGGCGAGGCGAAAGGAACAACGCTAAGTGGCAACGCAATCGATTGCATTTTAACCGACGAGAGAATTTAAGACTTCTTACGAAATATATATATAACGCGAGGAGCCTTGAAGTTTCCGCGTCGTTAATTCAGAATGGAAGCGAGAACAGAAGAGAGAGAATCGAAGGAGAAATAGAAAGCTAAACCTGGTTGCAAAGACACGTCTTCCAAGTACACACTCGTCAAATGTTCATCGATTTTTCCATCCACTGTCTATCGATGATACTCGCTCACGATCGGCTAACAGTTCTTGTTCCGACCAGACCAGGGTTTCTCAATCCTTCTTAATTCCCGACTCCTTTCCAGCTTTTTAATCGAGGATCACGAGTTAACGAGTCACAATTAACTCGTCGTCGCTCGTAGCATTCTCGGAATGCACTTTTTGGAGGCTAGACACCCGTAAGTACTCTTCTCATCTCGAAAGTTTGAATTTGTACCAAAAAAAGAAACAAGTATTTTGCACCACTACATCTACATTAGCGGTTCGACTTATTTCCATGGAAACGGTGAATTTTTCTTGAATTATAATTCGGAAAAAAGTTACGATACTTCGAAATTCAAGAAAGTTGGGGAGAGTCGTTTCCGATATGAATCGTTAAAAAGAACTGAATTTTTCCTATACAATTTTGAAAATTCACAAAGCAGTGAAAGGGTTATTCGAGCGAAGTAGTGCCTAAGTCCGTGACCCCGGAATTCTTCCATTTCTTCGCGTGGCCCGAAAAATCGTGTCAGGCCCCCTGGGGAGTCGTATAACCACCATTGAGAAACCCTGGACTAAGCTTATTGATCCTGGTAACTAGATAACAATGGGAACAAGTAATTCTCACGATATGGACAGCGATTGATCGTACACGTTGCTCGGTTAATGGCAAGCGTTTCGCGCCCCGTTCTAACCTGCGTATTTTACGTTATACCGCGATAATATCCGAATACGGCATCTGAAACTTGAAACTGCTTGTCTCTGGCAACGGCTCTTAAATCCGAGTTTAATTATCGCCTTCGAATTCCAATGGGTGGAAACTACTTTCACGACGTACGAAATCTAAGAGAATTTCAGAATTTACGCATATATATCGAGCAAATGGAAAGCGTTTCAACGAGAGATACATGTATACACGAATGAAGGGTCCGTGAAGTAGCGTTGGAGATGTTCTGGGTAGCTGACTATAGCAGAGTGAAAGAAACAAAAGAAAAGAGGCTGAATTGTACCACGAACCTTAATTTACACAGAAATCTGTCCGTTTGCGAGTATCGAGATTTCTTCTTTAGAAATTAACAGATAAAATTCGGAGCCACTAGATCCAAGGAATATTAGTTTAACGAAGACTTTGTTTATTAACCCCTTCGCGAGTTTAACTCACTAGCGCCACCACGGTTCGTATCTGCGATAAGCCCCGTTTATTAATCCCTTCGCGAGTAAAAGCGTTTCGCAGTCTTAAAACGATTTTTCATTTAATCCCTTACCTTACGATATAAGTTCCGATGGAGCGTGCCATATTCAACAGCAAAGTCAGTCGCACGTCGAGCCATTGCGTCGAACACGTTCAAACACGACGAAGAATAACACGTAACTGAGGACACAGGCGAGAATTCAGCCGCCTGACCCGTGTTTACGTTGGGTTCTAGCTTCAAACCACGCCCCCCTCGCCCGTGATTTTACGTTTGACTCGATTTTCTTACCGCGAACCTCACGCAATATTCTAGGCGAAAGGGTTAACTCACTAGCGCCACCGCGACTCGTATCTGCGACAAACGTTTATCGCAAATATCGCTTATATCGTTCATTTTCTGCTTAAAATAGCCAGATCTCAGTAAAACGTTGATATTATGTATATGTCGATACGTATCGCATTGCACTTGATGTTTTACGTCATGCTTACTACAGAATATAGAATGACGAACCACTCGCAGGCACGCGCATGCGCGTACGCGCGTCATTTATCCCCTCGATCGCGATCGGCCAGCAAAGTGCAGAGAAAAGTTCTTATTTCACGGTTTTCTCGTCGAGTTTTTCCCTGCACCACGGCCGCCTGAACTTGGGGAAAATTAAACTGCCCACGAGCCTGCTATCGATCCAGAAGCCTGCTTTTAGTTAAGTGCGCGTGGGTGGACAAAGGACGGATGAAATAAGCGCTGCTGCGAAATTAGCAGAGCTAGATAGACCAGGTGAGCTCGATTTCCTCGTCGAACATGATCCAGCCTCGATGCAAACTCCACAGCTTCCGCGACCATTTCCACCCAATATTTCGCTCATTTTTGTTCAAACAGCGCACCTGTCTTATGCAATTCCAGGAAGCGATAGCGATTTGCAATACCTCATTATGCAACGTACAAATGGTTACAGATGGGTGAAAATCGGTAGGAATCGGTAGCTGAAATTTTTTCTCGAATCTCGGTTTTGCGGGACCTTTTGGAGGAGAAAGACACTCGCGCGATGGAGATCGTATCGTTTTAAAAGTTATTCTAGTTAGAACGGAGCACACTTCTTGCTGTTCCTTGACTCACGTTTCCAGAACTATGTACGATTCTCGATGATACGTTATGCTCGTACGCGATTTCCGCGATACGATCTTCCGTGGAAACGAAGCTGCTCGACTTCTCGGTTTCGTCACTCTATTTATCGTTACAGAACGAGCCTATCTACATGTCGCTGCTACTACGTTTCTGATATTCGCCAACTCTTTTTTCGGCTTTTATTCAGATTTATGTAGCCGTACGAGAGACGTGCCTTTCGCAACCGAATAAAGCCGGTGGTAATTTTACGTAAGCATGTGTTTTGCCTTCCTCCATTGTTAGGGATATCTCTTGAGGTCTGAAAACCTCTAGAGGATCAGGAAAGTTCCCAATTTCGAGAATTAAAAATTTGGTATATCTTTTGTTTCGCGATTCTGTTGTAGAAACCAAGTAAAGAAAGATATACAATCGACGAATAAAGATCGAGGATTTGTTTTCACTGGATAGCAGATTAATCGTAATCCGACAATGATAACGCGAAGTGTGCAAACTTGAGGAAATTATCGAAGAGATATCTCGTTACGAGGCAATCGAGGGAATTCTGTGAAAGACTTGTCAGTACATCCGGCACGATAATGGATTAAAAAGAAGCAGATTAGATTCAGAACGAGTATGTATATTAGAGTTCTAAGATAAGAATCTGGATCAGGTGTTTCGTTTCCTGTATTTCTTTTTAATTGTCAAAAATTTCATCGATACCACGGTTTCGCAATCTTGCAAACTTTTGCCTGGAGAATTTGAAAACTGATTTAGAATTTTATTAGGAATAAGACTCCAACGAAGCATAAAAAAGGGAAATTCGTTCGACAAATCGTTGCGAAATGCGACGAATAACGAGCTGTAACTTACAGCTATACATAGCATACACCAACGATAGTGATCGAAATGGTATGACGAAGATAGCTCGACTCATACGCGAAAGTGTGACACACATATTCAAAAGGATATCCTCAAACTGCATCAGTAAAATTGAAAAATAATTCGACGATATTTACAGATTAGTAGGCCCGGTGGAGATACGGGTCGCGGTGGCGCTAGTGAGTTCAGTGAAAAATCGTCTTAAGGTTGTCACGAGCAACGAAGGATGTATCGATGTAATATTGAAAATTTTCGTTTTTTAACGAACTGAGCAGCTTTCGAACTACTGTATGCTTCTGTTGGAACAAAAGTGGAAGTTAATGGAGGGGATCAAAGTATTTCTCTGTGACAGACAGGACGCAGTCTCGAAACGTCCGTCGCTGACGGATACTGGAAAATAAGGACGAGAAAGTATAGAGTATAATTTCGCGCGCGTGATGCGTACACGCATGACAATGGTTGCTTTGTTCGCGAGCCAGCGCTTACGCGCATACGCGCACTTACATCACCGATGTACACAACGAGCCGAGTTGCAACGATTTGTAAATACTAGAGTCATACGTGAGTAATCCTTGACTTCTCTCGCGAGATTACATTTTGTTTTTCCGCGGCTTCGATTCACAAACACGCAGAAGGAAAAGTCAGTTGCGCACTTTTCAGCTGTCGAGTTCTAATCGTCGAATTGACTCTTCTATGAAACTGTTTTGGGATCTTTTTCGGGGAAATTAGAAGAGATTTAATACGAGAGTTTCGTCTTTTCACTTGCTCACGTTTGGGAAATACTCGTAATTTCTTTTTCCATTGAAAAATAGCGAAAATTCTGAGAATTATACAGGGTGCACCACTTCGACTGGTTTCGTCTTTAGTAACATGTATGTAATTACATCTTCTCGTTGTTCGTTATTGTTTCTTTGACAACTAAATAATCGAAGACGATCTAGGTGGTCGCGTTACATGGTTCACTCTGTATAACGATATATACAGGTAGGTTTAACCTCTTACCTTACGATTTAAGTTCCGATGGCGCGTGCCATAATCAACAACAGAGTCGGTCACACGTCGAGTCATTTCGTCCGAACGCGACGAAGAAGAACAACACGTAACTGACAAGTTGAGACTCGTGAGACAGAAACATATCGATGAATGGATTAATAGAACGAATTTAGATGGCTGTCATGATCGCAATTGTTATGCTTATCAAAAATGAACGATTCAAAAAACACTTTGATCAGTGAGGATGCAATTATGACTCGGATTAGGGAAAGCAAATTGCAATAATTTTAAATACCGATTTTCTTTTTTTAAACTTGTGATATAGAACTAACGTACATCGATATCCATATGATTCACAGTACAGTTTGCTACGTGCAACTGTTTCCTCGTTGCACCAATGATTATAGAGACAGCAAATCTGACACTCGGTGATAAGTTTATAAACAATTGGTTACAAAAAATTAGCTAAAGTTTCGCGGAATCGCATGCTTCGATTTCAGCGAAATTGACCACGATATTGTAAACCGTATGATAAATCTAAAAATGAAGTTCCAGTCATGCATCACGGTGTCGAGTATAGATACAACTGCGAGACTACGTGACTCGATATCGTATCTCGCTATAAAATTCCTTATCAAGCCACGTTATATTTTAATAATTCGTCTGAAACAACACCGTCGAGAGACCAACGAAACGAGCCGATGAATGAAACAATGAAAGGCAGGAATGTTTAGAGAAAAATGAAATTTTCACCAGCAAAGTTGGGAGAGAAGAAAGCGGAGAAGGGAAAAGAAATGGATCTTTTTGACCTGGATCGATAGAAGCATCAAACAATCCGACGCGTATCGATTCGAAATTTCGAAAGCGTGGACGCGATGGGTGTCCCCGTTGCCAGTTACAGCAACTATAAATAATTTCAATTTCTCGCGAATGATAACCTTTGTGCCCGATGTAGCGCCCCAACTATCGGGAACATTAAATTCAACGTTTTCCCGCAGGATTTTAATTTCCCGTTCGTCTTGCCCCGAATTTCGAAATGCCGTTACACGCGTACGTGCCACGAGAAGCAAACGCACTTTCGATTTCTCGACGCGCCGAAATTCCTGAAACGAATCACGCGGACACCCCAGAATTCCGCGCGTCGCGATAAGCTTAATGCTAATTTCCATTATAAACGCGATTAACGGGTCTCATTTCCATCGCGTTGTTTGTTTATTTATTTATTTATTATAGAATATCTATATGAAAAATGTTCCTGTTAATGATAAAAATTCCCTAGCGTATAATCCCTAGTGTATTATTCCCGATAATACCGTCGGTGACGAAATTGCGCCGGTAAATAAAGAAAACGGGCGATAATTTGAGAAAAGTGGGATTTGGGAGCGCAGCGACAAGCTGCGCGCGCATGTTTGCGCTGGCTAGGAAAACAATTTAAAGCAGGTGACACACGCTCGACGGATATCCCGGCGCGAGCACCTGTGTGTAACCTCCTTGGAGATTACGAGCCAATGACCTCGTATCTGATAGCGCGTTGCGTGACAACTCGGCACAAAGCGACTTTTCTTTTTCGTTCCACTCCAACTTCCACTCGAGCACACGCTCGACACAACGAAATTTCATCCCCGAATTTGGCCCTCGTCGAGGCAGCAGCCCGAAACTAGCGAGGGCACTACCGTCGATGACAAGATGGCAGCGCGCTCTGTGATTTTCGGGGTTCCTCGAGTAACTGCGATATCTCGGGGTAAATAAATCGAATTTGATTTTACAGAAGAAAGATTATTCGAACTGTTGATAAAGATATTGGGACAAAATTGCTATCTTTGTTGGAATTTTTTATTTATATATTTCGTAAATTTAAGATGGTAAGCATTAAGAAAACGGAAGTCTCCGTTTGTTATGGTACCTGTGCTATCATTTCTCACGCGACTTAGTAAAATATTATTTGCGGAAAAATCCGCGGTATATTCGCAAAAATAAACTTCGTAGATTGCAATACTTTTCGAATATTTCGATTTACGACGCATATGATGTTTTTCCGCGGATATATCGCTGGGAGGTGGGTGGAAAAACGGGGAATATCGTAGAGAGTGGTATAGTATCGTTTCGTGGTGTAGGATGTGTACAGCGTGTGCAGAAGAAGAAGAGAAAAAGTTAGGAAGAACGTTGGTTCGACATGAACTGTGCAAAAACTGATTGCCATGGCTTATGAATTTCCCGGAAGCGTTTCAAGCATTGTCTCGGTACGAGGAGAAACCGATCGTGATTCGAATCCCAACTTCCATTTTACTCGCAACGTTGCCAGGTGGTGCTCAGCTTCACCCACGCGTAAACCGGCCAAGAATTACACAACGCGCGCGCGCGACATCGTTGAAAAGTCTCTTCTGCTCTTTCTTCTGTGACACGGCTATGGAAACGAATCTTACGTTCCTTCGAGAACGCTGCAAATGCTTCTTACTTTCTAGCTCCTAGCCTCGCGAAGAAATAAACGAGCTTCCTTCCCGTTGTCTTTCCTAATAACAAATATCTACGCGACTGAGTGGCTAGGCAAGTGAGGTTAGGTAAGTAAACATTCTTAGTAACTAAGTCCAGTAGAAATATCTCGATATTATTCGCTAAACCTCGACAGGAGAAAAATAAAAATAATTAATAAATATTTACTAGTAAATTACGCGAGGTAACGATGGCGCAACGTATGAATTTTCAAGTAACTTCGAATCGGTAGGAAAAATATAAAAATAATAAACAAATATTTCAACGTAATTTTTGAATAACTTCGAATTCCTATATCTAGGCAAGAGAAAAATAAAAATAATTGATAAATATTTCGACATAAACTACGCAACACAATGATGGCACAATACATGAATTGTCGAGTAACTTGAAATTCTTATATTTCGGCAGGAGAAAAATAAAAATAATAAATATTTCGACATAAACTACGCGAGGTAATGATGGCACACCCTACGAACTTTTCTAGCCACCCCAAATCGCCATAACCGAACAGAAAAGTATAAAAGATAGAAAATTAATTCTACTGACAAAGATATTGGAAGAAAATTATCTTTGAGATATTTTCCAATCTCTTTTCACGATTAAACTTAGACTGGGAAAATACTCGAGGAACCTTTCGATTCTCGAACCGATGTAACCTCGTCGATCAATTTTTTAATGTAAATCGAAGTAGAAAGAATATAATCGTAATTATTATTCCGAAGAAGCAGTGAAAATCACAGGGTTGACTATCATTTCAGCTCGCAACTCTCGCAATGATGGCTATGACACGCCTATATATAGAGACACACGTCGAGAATAATACAAAGGAACTGAAACTCGAAGGCATTTTTCAAGCGCGCTATTACGCGAGTAAGTCGACGAACAAGTACGTAAGCTGTTATTGAATAGTCGCTGACACGATCTATAAATACATGCGGATAGAGATCGGAGATTGCGAAAATCGTAAATAGATTAGGAAATTATTTATGGACATCGACGGATACGGGAGGATATGTAGCTGATGCGTAAGTCGCGAGTATGATGGAGCAGCGAACACCGGATATAAATGGCAACCTTATGCAACTTGTTTTTTCGCTCATTAGACTAATTAGAAACTCGAATAATGCTGCGGACACTTTCTTATCGCCCGAGCAAGTCTCGCTTCTGATACAGACGCTGTTATCGTTCGGCTCGTTCCACATCCAAAGTTTACTCGCCGGAGTAACAATTTTGTGTGCTTTTGTATTACGAGGCGCCGTGTGATATAACTCGAAAGAACAACCAGCCACGATAACTAACGACAGATGTTTCTTAATCCTCGTTCAGGGATCCCGAAAATTTGTCTCCTTTTTCCTCGATATTTGCAACGATAATTGCTAAAAGTACCTGCGATTCTTCCACGTGCTTCAGTATTAATCTCTCTTGATGAAAATGGGAAATAAACATTGAAAACTCCTACTGAGGTAGACCAGTATACTCTACGCGGAAAAATAGCTCTTGCTGTTTAAAGTACGATGTAATACTAATTTTACATTCGAATTCAGCAAATAATATTAACGAATCTACGAGTAATTAACACTTCGCAATTGTTCAGAGGTTTTTTGGTACAGAGATTGTGTATAAATGAACACGTGGAATTATTTTATTTCGATATTTCATACGTGTTATCGATCTTTAAAATTTTGTTAGATAGCGACAGAGGCCTCTCGAGTGCACAGGGTTAAAAACGTAAATTTTTCGGAAAGATATCTAGAAATATCCGTGGAGTATACTCGAAGATAATTAAGCAAATTAAATAAAACGCTTGAAGAGTTCTAATTTCCATCTCCACGAAAGTGAACGGTAATTGTGCCAAAGGTACTCGAGCATTTGCAATAATTTCAAGAGCAAAAGATCAGGTAGCCGTCATCTTTGAGGCGGTACAAAATGGAGGCGCGAGGAAGGACGAAAATTTCAGGAAATTTTAGAAAATTTACGAGTACGTGTCGAAGGGGGGAAGAACCTCGGGCCTGAACGAAAAAGTTGGAACGCTGCTCGCGTGGTTACCGTTAATTGCGCGCCTAATTGTAAGGAGAGAGGAGGATCGAGAGAGTGAGAGAGAAGGAGCGACGCGGTTATTACGAATTCTGTGACATGCCGTTGCCAGCAACGATCGCGACCTGGTTTGCACACCAAGTCTAATGTTTATTTATCAAGTTTACGGTTCGTCCTCTTTCCGGCCTAGTTATCGTGTCGTGCTACGGTTGCCGAGGAGTTTCAATCTCAAGAATAATCTTCTTTTGTTCACGGAACACTCGTTACTTCGGATAACATTGCACACGTTTGTAAACGTTCTCACAGCTAAATTCGAGGATACCGACGGTACTAATGCGACGATCGTTAATACGTTCCTTGTTATGACTCGTTGACATAATCGGAGAGACTGTAATGTCGATTTGCCTATACTTTGAAGCTTTTACGTGCCTTCTGACTAGTGCTAAACTTAACACGACTTAGTCTGATGGAAAAAAGAAGGGAAAAGGATCTTAACATTCAAAAATTACTCCAAAATTTTTCCAATTTTCTTTAAGTCAAAAGTTTAAACATAGTCATTTGAGTCGTGGTAAGTTTAGTGTTGATATTAGCCCTCTGCACTCTGAGAATTTTTCTGTTCGATCAACGACTCTAATATACTTCTAACTTTAATTAAAAAAGGAAAGAAGAAGGAATTTTTAATTTATTTGTACGGCAGTTTTCTTGGTTCTTCATCGGTGCAAACGAATCCAATGTCGTCTTGCAAATCATCAATGTTTATAATGGCTCCAATCGAGTGCAAAGGGTTAATTTTAATATTGTTTCTTATGACTCGTCGATATAATGGCAATGTGGAGAATGGTCGATTTAAAAATATGCATTCGATACTTTCCAGCTTGCACGTTTATATTTTTCGTGACTCACTGATATACGCGGAAAGCTAGAATCGCAATGCCGAATGATCGATTCAAAAATAGCGAGGTTTGAATCAATTTTTTCAATATTTAATATTACATGTATGCTTTTAATAATTTTCCTTTAAAAGAGGAATTTTTTTAAGTTAAACTACGAGATATTTAGATATTTGGAATATTTAAAAGATTTGTTCTTACGCTTGATCATATTTTATATTAGCTTCTATGTACTTACCAAAGTTGAAAATCCAAATATATAAATATTAATTGCAAAATACAAGTTATAATTAGCGATCCGTTGTATATTTATAATACGAATTAAAAGCTTCGGTGTAGATTACTTTCGTAATTAACGTTGCAATAGAACTATTTTTTCTACTATTAAATATACCTTGCGCCGAGCTATTGCTAGCCTGTTACTCGCCACGGTCACGTTTCACTGGCAAACGTTTTCCCATAATTCCAACCTCGTAACCGGCTCTAATGTCAAAATGCGATAAACGGTGATATCGTTTGCCTGTATAATAACCTTAATGCGTCATAATTAATAAACGACCTCTAATAATTATCGTTAGACATAATTACATAAAGCAGACACTCGAATATTTAATCGTTTCACGAGTAGGGCCGTCAAGTTTCTGTCAATAACGAGCAACATGACAAGCGTGGTAAGAAGAAAATCCCAAGACTACGTCCGTAAATTTAGAAAATAATCCAACGATGTGTAGGATATTTACGTTACACTTACTGGAGATATGGACCGTGGTGGCGCTAGTGAGTTGAATGCAAACTCGTCTTAAGGCTGACTCAAAACGCTTACTCGATTCTAACTATTGGAAACATTCGCTAGTCAAATTTATTATCTCCGTTTTTCCAATTTTGCCAAATTTTAGCTCAACCTTTGTCTCAATATAACAGGACCCTACTTTATCTACTGAAATACTAATTTCTTTGTAATGTCGGTGGCGATTAGTAAATTTTAATACAATGTTTCTGTCCTCGAGGTACTAAAATAAATGTCTACTTTTTGTCTTCCATATGAGACTCGAGTGGTATGCAAACACGGGGGTCTATTCGATAATGCGATGCGGAAAATCGAGTTTACGCAATAAAACCGCTTTTCTTACGTATCAGAGGAAAACACGGCGAGAGGTATAGCCTGTTGAAAGATCGTACAATGGAAGCCCCGTTAATACGATTCTGCATTCGTCATGGTAGCCCGAGTACATTGCACCAAATACTCGACGCATCGTTAAATACCAGGAACTTGACACTGATCGTTCCCGAGATTGTGTGTACACTCGTTATAAATGTATGATTGCAAAAAATTATCTTAGTCGATGTCGATAATCGACACGTGTTAAAGAACGAAATAATAATTTGCAAATTTCTGTACATCGTTACAATGTTCGCAAATTAAAATTAAAACTAGGTTGTCGTTCGCGATACTCGAAAAAAAATTTGTCCATTTTGAATTTAAAAATATGCCGAATAATTAGTTTTTACCAGTAACCACATTGCAAAGTACAAAGGTACAAAAGAAGTCGATAAATCGAATTACTTTGCGAGCAGTTGGACTATCCGCAAGGTCCGATATGAGTGTGAAATTTGAAAAATTTTCTGGAAATAGGAAGAAAATTCACGAGGTCCTTAAAGCGTTGTCAAACGAGTTAGGAGTCGTAAGAAATCACCGTTAATGGCGATGCTTTCGTATTAATTGCGTATGTACGGTTCCTATTCAATTATTTGTTGCTGTAGCGAGTGTACGTTCGCCTCGTAAGTACGGTCTTTTTATTAATGGCCACTGCCATATGTACGGAACACCTGCGATGACTAACAGTACCACGCAACTAACTATAATAAGACGAGAGTATACTCAAGTACGTTATTCCGCAGGAACATCGATCTTGTTCTTTACGAGTACTCCTACACGCCAACACGGCTGGCCTGACTGGAAAGTAATTGAACTAACCGCTGCACTATGCGAGCCGGTATCGATGTGCAAAAATCTAGAATTTCCGATGAAAAATTTCCAACTCGTCCTCTCGAGGAATCAATGGCCGGTAACGGTCATCGATCTTCGAACATTTCGTTCGTATCGTCTACAATGATATCTTAAATCCTACAAGTGAAGCAGAAAATATTGAAAAAGGCAAAAAAAAAAGGAAGAAAAAAGGAACGGGAAGTATAGCGAAAATAAATTGGGCTGAATTTCGATCCCTACTTTACCGACGCGAGGAGAACGAAAAATTGGCAAGGATTTTCGAATTTACCTGATTTTCCCATTGGCGGTTGACCAAGTCTGCTG
>NW_016908532.1:915558-929723 GCF_001483705.2 Eufriesea mexicana | reverse complement strand
TGCTGAACCACCTGAGAAACCTTCTGGCAGTGGTGGCAGCAGGTGGTCTACATCCTTCGAGTATAACAACTCCATTATTATTGTTATTATTATTGTTGTTATTGTTATTGTTGGAAGTTGGACGTTCGGACGGCGATGCTCTACTGTATGGCGACATCCAAGCTGTGGTCGTGCTTTGGATAGTGGCTCCTTTGACGGTAGTAATGGAACTGGTTATCTTAGCCGGGTGCGACACCCAATCTTCCGATGCGACGGGCATTTGTCTCGTCCTTTCGTCGGACGAGTCAAAAACGAAACCACAGAATGGGAAAGTCATTCAAGGTTCTAAGCCCTTCCGCGTGCACAACTGTCCTGGAAATTCGAGCGAGTGGCTAAACATGATTCCGAGGTGTGCGCGCGGCACAGGCGTGTCGACTGGTCTCGCGAGACGTCTAAAATGGCGTAGCCGTTCGCGTAAATGACAAATCCTGTGGCGCGCTCCTTCCCCCTTTGCAACTTCCGCGCTCCGTAACCGACCGACCGAACGCGATCTTGCACGTTTCCTTCAAACTCGGCCAGCGAGTTTTTCTCCGCTATTCGCGAGAAAGAGAACCGACGAGGATACGCTTTTTGCGCGTATCCCAAGTTTCGCGGTCGTCGCTTCCAACTTTATCTACGTTGCTCGGATGTTTGCTTTAGCAGCGAACAGTCACGTGCTTCCCCTTAACTTGTTGCACGCACCTCCGCGACTCTTTCTGTATTCTAAATGCGACCCTGCTTGTCCGATCGATGCACAGTCATCGCTCTTCCCTCGCTGATCTCTCTATTTCCTTCGCAAACGATTCACCAAATTTCTCTTTGTTTACGATTTCACACTCGCTCGCGTTTCCGTATTCCCTTATCATTCGCACGAGACGCGATACAAGGAAGAGGTACCGCGCCGAATTAAACGGTTCCTCGTAAACGTAGATAAAAACTGCGGTTTAGTTCTGTTAAAATTCGGTTAACAAAACGGACGAGCTATTCGATTTATTTGGTACGTTATAAGGTACTTGGTTTTCATCGCAGCCTTTCTATGTAATACTATGCTACGTGGTGGAATGGCGGTGGTTATATCCAGGTAAACTACGCGGATACGAGAAACATTTTACGTATGTATATTTCAAAGAAACACCCGCGAACGAAGCGTCTAGCGATGCTTTCCAGAGATCGTTTGCCTCGGACGCGTTAAAAAATGTACACAGCATAGATTTTTCATTAAGTAGGATTATTGCACTCTGTCCTACTTCGCTCGATCCGATCCAGTCTCGATTAACGGTTTCTCGTGGACCAGTGTGAGGCTCTCTTCGTAGACGTTTGCACACATGGAACGATCAAAGTTTTCTACGAATGCATACTCGGCCAAGCGTACACAAAACGGTCGTATTCGCGAATGTTTCCTGTCCCTTTGGAACATAAACTATTCGAGACTACGCTGTCGGCAAAGTGTTTGGAGGTCGAGGTTGATGTTTCGTATTGCTGAACGTTGCTCGGTCGGTCACGTAGTTGCCGCATTATCCG
Organism: Eufriesea mexicana; assembly: GCF_001483705.2. NCBI lineage: Eukaryota > Metazoa > Arthropoda > Insecta > Hymenoptera > Apidae > Eufriesea > Eufriesea mexicana. The sequence goes on along the minus strand of NW_016908532.1, from coordinate 928,184 downwards.
TGTTTCGTTGCGCTATATCGCCAACTACTATCCCCGTCGTCCTCGTCTTCGACGTCGTCGTCGACGCGCACGGTTCATTCGGTTCCGATTCACTAACGTTCACTCGTATTTCCTTCTTCGTTGCTTGAAAAACGATTAAGCATCGATCGAATATTCCTTTCGGTTTCCTGCTAGAAGCATGTACGTGTAAGTACTTACTCACGGGAAGAAGGAAACGCGTGCACGAGTAAACGTGTCGCTTGATCGGTGGGATGTACCCAGGGAACAACTCGCACGATACGCGCACTGATTTGCACTTGGAAACACAGCTTATCGGAGTTTGCACACAGGGTATAATCGGATTACCGATCTTGTCGAGTCACGTTCGAAAAACACCGTTTAACCCATATTGAGAAACGTCGCGAGCGTAGGCCTCGATTGCACAATTTCATCCGGCTGGCGTGAAATTTAACGGAGATAAGGAAGAAAACGTAAAAGCGCGGAGAACGTTGCCAACGAGTCGATTCTAACCACACGTTTCTCGACCTGACGACAGACTCGAACTGCCACCGACCAACCACTTCTCTCGACACTGTCTCTGCCAACTTGCTTCTTCGTGCTCCTCTACCACTCCTCTTGTCTACTGCCGGTCTTCTTTCTATCTCCCTCTTATTCTCTTTCTCTCTTCGATCCGCGCGCGTGTTCGTGTATCCATGCACGCGTATACCTTCAGCATAGCACCGACACCCGCGTTACCACTACCGGTACACTGTCGCTAACTGCCCCACCACATCGCTACTTTTTCTTCGGTCAACTCCCTCTCGCACTCGGTACTTCGTAACTGTTTCTTTATCTCCTCCTTCCTCCTTCTCCACGCGCGTAGCTTCGTTACTCTCGTCGCACTTTTGCTAGCGAATACAGTTCACAAACGTCGCAACGAATACAGCTGTATATTTCGCGACAACTCGCCGCTTTCCGGCACAGCAACACGTTGTCGTGCTCCACTCTGTCCACGTTTCCACATCGCGATACACAACAGATATAACGCGTGTGTACACGCACCGACGCGATTCCGTGGGCGATCGCGCTAGTCGACGAACGTAGGTAGACGAAAAAGATGGGAAATTAGAGTAAAGAAGATAAAGCTACGACACACAGCTGACGCGCCATGACTGACAGAAGCGCGATCTCGCGTAAGTCAAATGTAACGTCACTTCTCGCGGCTCACCCTCGAACCATCCCTCCTTGTTTACGTGCAGACACTAGTCACGTGATCGCCCGTCAGCCATACAATCTTTCGCGTGCTTGCGTTTTCAAGCGTTTCTCGTATTTCGCTCTGCGTCAGCGTACCATATTTTCACGGCTTATTTAATTTAATTAAAATTCCATCGACTCTGCGAGAAAATGAACGATAACGAATTTTTCGATTCCCGTTTGCTTATTAAAGACAAACGAGCGAGTGGTAGACATAACAAAGTGCAACGTAGTCTTATATTCGCCGAGATACGATTTCATAAGGGTCTCTCGACGATTTCTTTTTGCCATCGACAGAACATCGTTTACGTTGAAAATGGAAAGTCGTATTTATTATTCGGACGAGGAGCGTAACCGCCCGTTCTAGAGACGAAGTAAAAACAGAAAGCGTGTCCGATCGAGTTCAGTGAGACTTCACGCCTCTTTCCGTACCTTCCTCCTTATTCCTTCATATTTTTATAAGTTGCAAAAGCTCTCGAACAAATCCACTCGATCCACACACGTGCAACGTAAAAACCGGCGGAATTACGATCATTTCAAATCTCGCGAGTTCTCTTCGAATTACGATTATTTAACCCAGATGAATTATCCGATCTGTGCTTTACTTTCAAGGAGAAAAGAAAAGGAACAAATTTCTAGGTATATGGCATTAAATTAATTCTCTAGATACGAGTGTAGACATATTACAAATGGCGTCGAAAATATTTAGTACACTTTGATTACTGCCATCTTAAGTGTCTGACAGGAACTGATGATACCTTTTACGTTTCCACTCGATTATATATCAACGTATCAATCGCGTGATATAAATGTTTACCAACGGGGCTTTGAAACGTAATATCGCGATACAATGTTAGGCATTGAAGAATAAATTGTGCCTGGACAAAAGAGGCAAAGCCAAACGGCGTAATGCAACGTATCGTCGAGCAGAGATGAACGAAGATATTCTTTATCTCTTTGTTTCCCAGAGGTGTAACCTTTCGACGACGTACACGCGTACATACCGACGCGGCTTGATCGGACGGAACTCCGGATGAAATTATCAATGACGAGTGGCCGAAAATTCGAATGCGTCGATAAATATGCAACAACTGCGATAATATAAAACGATCGTCCGGTGGATAAGGCGGATATTCTGGAACAGAACGAGGAGTTTGACCCGACGGTTGGTGAAATTATCCAGCGATTTTCCAACGGAAGGTCTGGGAAATGTCAATAAGCATTCATTATTGAATACATTTGCATTTAAACGGACAGTGAAATCTAGATGTCTAGCGCGGATGTTGATTGGCGTCGACGGTGAGGTGGCGCGACTAACGTAGAGATTCCAGTAATAAATCGTAAAACGGTTGGAAGCCGGCACGGTATTCTCCGCATAAAAATAGAGGCGCCACCGAGGGATTCCGTAATGAGCGTAAGTTATGCAACGCATTAAGGACAGTGCCCTCCGTGTGCGGATAACTTCGGGAATTTCCGTTTCTCCACGTGCGAGTAAATCGTATTAAGAGGGTGGTAACGATTACTCTTCGATGCCAAGATCCTCTCTCTCTGCCTATCTTATTTTCTTCTCTATTTCGTCTCCGAACCGTACCGACTCTACCATCAGTCTACCTGACCGATTTCTAACTTTTTCCCTACTTTCCGGTTTTTCTTTTACCATATCTATAATCGATTCTTCGACACATGTGCCGTTCGGAGATGCGCACATTTTCGACCTTTTCCGAACTTTTCCGCTACAAAACTCGATCGTCGCTTAACTTTCTATGTTTAAAAGAAATTTCTACATTTCGCTTGTTTTCCGGAGTCGGTCGATCCGACCGACGAATGGTTCATTTATATCTTTTCTTATTCCGTTCCGTTCCGTTCCGTTCCGCCAGGAGTGACTGGTCGTGATGGGTTCGGTGTTAGATCTTCGCCCACTTTCGATCACTCACAGCGGGGTTCGAGGAAAAACAAGGAAAGGAACGATATCGATAAGATCGTTGACCCGCACGGTGCTCCGTATTGTTTGCTCTCGCGGAAATGAAAGTAACGTGTTAAGATTGCAGAGTGGATAATTACGATTGTTTGCGGCAGACGTCTGATAAGTGTCCTTGCCTCCATTTTCACCTTTCCTCGAAGATAAAGAATTTAAAAATAAATCCGAGTGGAATTAGGCTAAACACACCGCATCGATGGGAAAGAAAACCGCGCGAAACAATCGCCTGTTTCCTGGGTTCGGATATGAACGAATCAGAAATGAGAGAAGAGGAGAAAAGAACGCGAAGACAGTAGTCAAAGCCGAAAGCGAGTGGGAGGAACGGTATCGCGAAGACGAAGATCAGACGTGCGCGTGGCTGCTGCTCGATCTCTCTAGATAGTGTGACTCCGAAAAAATCTTCGTCAACGTTGGTGATCATTAAAATACACACTTGACCTAGAATACCCATAGGTGAAATGAATATAAAGGCGAGGTTACAGAAGGTTCGAGCGACGAGGAGGAAAAACCAGGATGACAAAGAGAAAGACGTTGTTGGCAACGGTTCAAAGCGCAGTTCGACCTAACTAAAATACTGCAGTGCTCCACTACGTGTCGCATACCAGGTGAAAATATTGCGGAACTGTTAGCTTACGAACCGAGAATATATCGTATAACGAACAGCGTGAAAAATCGTCATCGCACTTTCCCTGTTAGATCGGGCACATACGGTTATTTAAATGCGCATCACTCGCGATGACGCGTGCGTTTTTCGTTATCTAAACCGGAGCTAGATAACGATCGCTCGTTTAAATGCGAACGATTCGAAAATTTACACGGCAAAGTCCAATCGCGTCGCGGCGCTGTATAAAAATAAAAACCTCAAGGTCCGACGATGTTTCGTAAGCGAGAAATGATTATTGTCCGTTTTGAAACGAAAAACATCGGCTGCAACAAAGCGCATACCGGTGGATGATTTTTATGAAAAAGCGGAATCGGTAGAGCGACCACGTAAATACAGCCGAGCAGGATTTCCACTCTAATAACGTTAACACAGTGGTCGGGACGTGCGTGGTAACAACAGCGGTCGGAATCAACAATGCTAAACCACGGCAAAGATTTTTAGCTATTTCGCTGTAACGCGGTGCTATTCGAAAGAGAGCGCCCTGTTGTGTGCCGTCCGAGGATTCCTGCGTTACCGACCGAGCGAGCGTCTGCGGACCAACGTACCCAGCGGATAATGCATCTAGTGCCTGGCATTTACGATCGACACACTTGTTTCGTTCTTTATTCCACCTCGTAAAGCGCGGACGCGTGATGCTCCGAAATAGGTATAATTTCTCCTTCGTTATTCTTTATTTTCCCGGGTTATTAATAACGCGAGAGTCTCGATATCGGGTTTCTCCGGGAATGCTTTTCGATCACCAGCTCGATCAACAAACTCGTTGAATTTATCAACTTACGATCTAGGATAAAGTATACTCGATATCTGTGTAACGGAATTTAGAAACAAAGATAATAACGCGTTCGCGTAGGAGAAAATTTCGCGGATGCATTTTCCGATATGGCGACAAAGTGATTTCCGCGTATTATAGGATGATTTACGAGAAGCTACACACTTTCCATTTCTTCCATAGAAATTGCGAAAACAATAGTTCTTACACAACAAATTATACGTCGCACGGCGCAAAGAATACTTCTTTCTTGTGATTGTTTTCTCCCTGCCTTTCCGTGAAAGAATGCATCGCAAACCGAGCCCTGCGACGTGGAAAGATCGAGAAAGAGAAAAATTAAGAAAATCGTCAATTTTTAATTTTATTAAACTTTGTAGTACTCTTCGAATCGATTATTTCTCTTCTTGGAAATTTTTTCGTAAATTCGTTAATAACGAGGTTAGGATCCGTCACATTCGCGTGGTTTACCCTGCATATGGACGAAATAAAATATGGCGTATGCAGAACGAATATTAAAATAAATTTGATACTGAGATAATAGTCCACGACTGATCAAAAAATAAACGCAAAATCCGCTTACCGTAAGCAAAAACAACAACAAAGCCAATAACTCGGCTTTATACAATGGAGTGTCTTTGTCCTCCTGAAAAAGCGGTAAATGCAAATGAATTAGCTGTACATCGTGGATTCGCACTATCGCTTTAAGCAGCCAATATAGACGAAAAGATACGACCGAGGTATACTTTGTTTCCCAATGATATTTGCTTTAACCAGATGTTACGTTAACGATAATGCCATTCCGGAGGTGCCATTACGCAAGAGTACCGTTCTTTCGTTCACAGAAAGGAATTATTGCGATGATAAAGTAGCGGAAGTAAATAAATGTCTAGGTTAATTCCATGTTTTATTATGCCGCTGAACATTATCGTTCCGTTTCAATTTCAGACTGCGGGAAAAAGAAATGCACGCTAGAATTCGCGGAATAAGGAAAATATAAATTGAAATTAAAGGCTGTAGTTAATAAATCAATCGAAATGACGGTTAATAAACGTCTTTCCTAGCGCGAAATTCGCACGGTGTATATATACTAGAAAGTCTCATGCGTCTGCTCGTGTCAGTTTAGAAGCGGCTGCACCAATGTATAGAACATACCGATCGATGAACGAACCAAGCAGAATGGTCACGCGATACGAAGCAATTTTCAACTGGCTGGTCGAAAAAATTTAGTGGTCTGGTTCTCTTCGTCGGCTGAAAGTTTGAATAATTCCGGGAAATTAATTTGCTTATTTATTTTCTCTCCCGAAATAACACCAAATAGTATTATTTTTAATAATGCAGTGATAACTTTACCCTCGCATACTGCATTATTTTACTTTGCAATTACCACGTCCTCGAGAACACGTCGATTAGCCTTTCATATAATGTTACGTATATATATACCTGACGTAACTACGTTAGCGTATCGAACGAAGAAAATAAAGATCAACGACCATTACGATTACGTTTCATGCATAAAAATGCGGAATATTAGATTTACGTTGGATATGTGAATGAAAAAAATGATCAAAGCCAGATAGCATGAGAGCGTATTTTATACCAGGATTATAAACTTTATCGTACTCACTGCCGTTCTTTGAATGAACAAATTATGTCATTACAAAATATCGGATGCAATTTTTGTTATACATTTGCCGAGAACTATCTTCAAACTATAACAGCGATTAATATTCAAAAACTGAATCTTCTGAAAATTTTATTTGTGGATAATAGTCGATATATTATGCTCTACATATTTTTTATTTCTCATCTGATATTCTACGTATATATATATTTTTTATAAAATAATTAATAACAATGGATCAAATGATCCAATATCGATCCCATTTTGTAATTAAAAGACGCCCGGTATCCGTAATAGTTTACGAGTTATCTTCGCCTATGCCACTCTATTTACCATGGTATTACGCTCGACCACGCATCGATCCTGTTTCCATGAAAGTGACTCGACAACATTTACAAAAATATTAGCTTCCTTCGTGCTGTTCTCGTTTGTCAAACATCTTCAGTGACGTACATACGAGCAAAGATCATCGATGAGTGAAATTCCGAAACCGTTATTAATAGCATCAGCCTCGATAACAATGGAGAAGTTCAAAAATATCATTTAGTCCGAGCGAAAAAAAAAAGAAAAAAAAAAAAAGAAAAATCAATAGTAAAAATGTGTTTCATCGTCGAATGATTAAGCTTAATCACCGAAGCGCTTTAAAAATATCTCAGGTTAGACAATTACTAATGGCGAATACTTACAAATTGTTCAGAAATAGAAAGAATATAGAAATACCTCGGAAAACGTTTAACGACGATTTGGAAATGGTTTAGAGGATTGCTGTAAAAATAGATTCGTCGATGAGTCATTCCATACGACGTACGCAAAGGACTCGTGTTCATTGTGTGGCGGTTCGACGTGAAGTAGCACGCGCAATAGACTCAAAGATCGACTTTACTCGACTGCGTAGCTGTTTTCGTAAGAGAACCACGAGTCGCGAATAAAAACGGTAATGCTATTTTTTTCGTAGCCACGGCACGAAAGAAATTTTATTTAGTCGAGACTCGTTGACCTTCAAGGCTTTGTTCCTCGAGAGGCGAATCGCCGCGGGAATGCAGCTTTAAGGTTTGTCAATTGTCACGAATATGTCGGATTCGAATAAATTCGCAATCAATGATTCGACGAAGAATATTTACCTATGTGTATACGCGGACGATATTTCTTAATAGCGAAGAAGTTGGGTAAATACGACTGAGCAGAAGGACAATGGCAGGTCGTATTTCGTGGTTCGTAGGTTAGGGACGACAGAGACAAGGAAAGGATAAGGATCGTTAAGTTGGCTGCGGTGATCGTTGGGTGAGAAATAGCGGCTCGCGGTTCTTCTGTCGCATCGAGACTTTCCATGGTGCTTCCGTGTTGGCACAATTAAACGGATTAACGAGCGCGCATTTCGCTTCTTAATTTTCTTCCGAGTCGAAACACGAGGATGCGCGAGAATACGACCGTGATTAACGTGATTTTAACGTCGGTTGCAAATTCGGAAGGAAATTATGAAACGCGACTATTATTACATCAGTTTATTTCGACGTTACACGCGGTCAACTTTCGAACGATCTCGAGATAATGCGAAGGACTAGGACAGTCGGTAACATCGCGAACAGTAGGTATACAAACGATTAAAAATTCTTCGATTATCGACCGTACCAGTGATTCGAATGCGACCGATATTTTCAACGGTACCAACGCGAAACTATTTCGGTGCAAATTTTCTCTTCGACTGTACCGATAATTTCGAGTTGCTTGATATATGCACGCAGGTGTACCAACTTTATTATTTTCAGAAAAAAAAGGTCACAGCTCTGACACGTACCTTCTTGGTTGGGGTTGTTAACGTTGGGGTTAGGATGAGAAGTCAAAGAGGACGGCGTGTCATCCTCGGCGACGCCCATCGTTGTTGCTGCCGTTTGCTGATGATGCGTCTCCACTTCTGTAGCCTCTTCGCACCTGGAGAATAAAGACATTGCAAACTTTCTTCTCATTCACGTTCGCGCGCATAGTCTACGTGTATTTCGAGATGATTGCCACTGATATATAACGCAATAATCAAATTACACGAAATCTCTTATCCTCGTTGACTCGATAAATTACTCGCGATAATCGCTAAGATAAATCCAAAATTAGAAATTTATTTTCATCCGAGACTGTATTATAAATAATAAAATTCGTACTAATTACTTATACATAAAAAAAAATAATTACAATGCACGTGATTGGATAAAAAAATTTTTCGAAATTATTTTCTTCGGAGGAGCGATCGCTCTGGCTAGATTCGTCCCTGATGAAACGATATTGCTCGCAAAAGAAAAAAGAAAAATTAGCAAAGCATCGCGATTCGTGTAACTCGATGTTTTAGAGGGGTATGAGGAACGAGGTACAGTTGTTGGATTACTTTTTGTCCCGTGAGAAATGGCGTGGTAAAATTTTGGCCTAAAAACTGGATAGGGGTACTTTTTCTCAAAGCGCGCGACATTTCTAAGCGAGCGCGATTCGAGACAGTATTTTCCACCAATCGCATCCATACCCTCGCGAATAGAAAGTGCTTACGTAAAACTTCGCTTTACTTGCAGCGGCAGAGTCAAGGACCCGATGGAAGTACAACGTAAAACGTATGTACGAACGCGCATCCGCGTAAACCACAGTTTACGTTTACAGTGTGCCGCGTGAGCCTAGCTCATTGACATCTGACGACGCGAGAAACCCAGATGCGTGTGTACATACACGCATTTCTGTCGCCCAATACGATCAATCTGTACGAAGCCCGCTTAAAACGAACAAAATTTCAAATGCTCACCGAAGAAAGTTTTCGATTTGGTCACTTCTCGGTCATAGAGCATCGAGAACGTGACAAAACTATGCATAATAAAATACTGCGCAAACAGTAAACTTTCTCTGCGATTGACGTACTCTTGACACAACGTGACGCGCTAACGCGCGTGTCAATAGTAACGTAATCGTTTTTGAAATATATTTGCGTCCGATTAAAATACGTGACAAATATTTTCCCGAACTTAGTCGCGTTAATTCCGGGTGAAAAAGGCGCGAATGATTTATCATTGGAAAAATAAACAGGGAAAAAAAGGAAAAAATTGAACTGACTTCAACTACGTCGAGATTTCTCGGAAAGAGTCGTCACGAAGTTGTCGCGTATCGATATATCCCCGTCGCGTCGAGTCGAGTCGAGTCGAGTCGAGTCGAGTCGAGTCATTTATCTGTCGCGTATCAAACAGATCGACCTATATTTAACTCACTATCGGCAGTCCATGACAAACGGTCGTGGTCACATATTTACGATACGTATAATTTCAATTCAAAATATTCATTTTTAACGATTCATCTAAATTTTCGATTTATTAAACAATCAACCGAATACTTTATTTCCGTAAATAACGAGAATATAATTAAAGGACGTACAAACGAGTGTAATGGGGTATAGGTTGAAAGGTAAGATGCTTAAGCCAGCGTACTGTAGATACCGTAATTGAATTATTATTTGATAACGCGTTTTACGATGTAGAGTAAATTTATATTCGGAAAAGTGAAAAACGCAGTGTCCGTAAGTTGGCGCGACGTGATGCGCACAGCGAAGAGAGACAAGAGGAGAGAATATCGCGGTGTCGCTAACGGTATATTGACCTCCGCGATGCCGATTGCCGTAAACACATATTCTATATCTCGCACGTGACTAACTACTATGCCTGTTTGAGTTTCCATGTCGCGACATTTCTTTAATTTCTCCCTCAGTAATGCATCCCTGATATTTCGATATCGATTGTTGCTTGCGCGATGATTCCAGATTCGTTTATAACTCGGCACTTTCACGCGATTCGCACGATCGATAATTCTGTTGAATTTCGACGGGAAAAAAATTAGGAAAAAAGAAACGAGTTATTTGGAAATACCTTACTTGGACGAAACGTGTTCCACGGAGTGAACGAGAAACCGTTTAGTCAGGAAGAAAGAATAAAATCGTAAATTGGAAAGAAGCAACTTGGTTCGCGTGGTAAGGTAACGTTATCGTTTGTTCGCGGAGCTTGACTCGAAAGGCTGGCAGGTTGAACAGACCCAACCGCGACGGAGATACGTGTTCCCCGTAGCGAAACAGGCTCTCCTCCGTTGACTCGAGCAAGACACGCTGGGTCGTTTCTCCTTCGGCCAACGACCGTCTCTCTACCTTTAGTTTCAACACCGCTCCCTTTATGTGTGCCTCTACATAAATGCTATACGTCCCGACTGAACCCGACGTCCGAATCGTGCGTCTTTTCGAACAGCGAGCACCACCAAATGCGCGGCGCTGCTTGAAAAAATTGTCCTTGGAAATAAAGCGCTCCAGAAACATTCGAGTCCCTGACGTGCAGGGATGCGAGAAAAATATAGCGAACACACTCGCATGGTATACGTATGTAAAAGTAAGAAATACATTATTAGTCGTGCTATATTGTAGAACTTGTTGATAAACTTTTCTATACGTTTATCGCAAAATATCCTGTAAAATATCGAATTTTTGTTAGAAAATTAAATTTTCTCTTGTTAATAACAATTTAACAAAGATGCATAATGATTAGACATTAAATCGCTATCGAATGATCGAAAATCGTATGAAAAATACGTTTGAATGAAATTATGGAGAAGGCATAATGTGGATGGTTTATTTCAAAGATAATGTAGGTTTGCGTGTTCTAGCGCATAGTTTTCTTCGAAAAAAGCAGAAATTATAAAACAGGTGCGGTTTATCGCGAGTTTAATGCATTTTGAAGCGTTTAAGAGATGAAGGTCGATGAAGCAAAATTCGAAGATGAAGCAAGAGTGACGTTTTCGTGGAAGAACGAGATCAAGGATCGAGTCGAGAAGCTTTTGAAAGACAAGACCGGTTTCACTCGCGTTCCTGTCACGATATTCATAGCTATGCGAGTATAAAAGTGTATAGAACAACGCTGATAAAGCACCCGATAGTATGCGTAGAAAGAGACATACACGGATTAAGCGCGAACATACATAAGGGATTATGTGTTGTGCAGAGTTCAATGTAAATGAATTGTATTTATAACAATATTTTCTGCTTCTTATCGGCAGTTTTCCGTACCGTCTACGAAGACAATCTTTTCCACTGTCTTATACTCGATGAAGAGCCGTCGCAACGGATGCAATGTTCGCTGGCAACGAAACCCTTTCTTCTCCTTTCGCCATAATTTTCTCGTGAAATCCGGCACGCAACGAACGCCGTGTATTTTCGAAGACACACCGTACTCACATCTTAATACGCGACTCCGTCTTGAAACTGCATTCGTAGGCCCGGTATTTGATGCTTGGATGTTAGAATCGCGTCAGCTCTTTAACCAATGTTACTCTCGATCTTTGATATTCACTGTATTGCACTCACTCACCACCGCGCTCCCCTCAACCCTCGAATAAGATAGACAATATACTCGGCCGAGTTACAGACCTACCGAGCTACCAGCTATCGTCCCGAGTCCCGGCCAGTTCTCGATGTCTCTTTTCCGCGCTGAGAACTCTTCACTTTTCAGTCGAGTTTATTTATCGATTCATACAGGATATCGAATTTCTGTTTATCTGGATCACTGAGACCACTCGCCTTGAGAAAATCTCGCGTTGATGTCTTATGGACACGTACGAACCGTGAAAATCGTGAAAACGATGAGATATTGACAAATACGTCGCGGCGTCGCGACACTGTCGACTAAATTTTATTCGACCACCAGATGGCGCCACGTTGCGATCCCTCGTCCTTTAACTCCTAAAAATATTCATACTAAACAATGAAATATCTCGTATACCTAAGCCTTTTTATACCATCGATATATACCATATGTATTTTTTTTTTTTTTATTTCATTTTTACTTACTTTTTAATCTCCGAAGAAAATCAATTTATTTGCAAGTCAATTCGAATAATCGAAAATATACGTACATATGTATGGATCATTAATTCCATTTAAAATCTTATACTGGCTCACTGGTATTTTCAAAGTAATTAAATATTTTTTTCAAAGCACTTAGCATATGTATGCTTCTAACGAAAAATCAGAATATGGAGGAAATTATATTATTTATCATTTAAAATAAATACAATATTTTAATTGTTATGACATAATTTAAATTAATAAAATTGTTAATTCACTAGGTTGAAGTGAGACGTTCGTTTTATAATTTTACTAAACTTTACATAATTATTAAAATATTTATTTACTTTTATTTCGAATATTAATCTAACTATAGACTCAAGTAATAATAAATTACCAAAAATGTTACGAAACTATGATAGATAATTTATTATGTTTTCGATTTAATTATTTTATAATTTATGATAATAATATATAATTTTTAAATAATATTTTACGAATCAAAAAATATGGCGGGGG